>NC_053121.1:36466045-36578545 GCF_010015445.1 Perca fluviatilis | reverse complement strand
ACAAGTTCAATGTGGACGCTCTGCTGCAGACTGAACACAAACTAACTTTTAACACCACTGAGACGCAGAGGCAGTGATGGAAAGAAGAGCTCAAATCCTTCTAAAGAAAGTACAAGACATTCATTATGTTCATTATGGAGCGTGCCTATGTTCTTTTTTTTTTTTCACTGAAAATTAGGCTCTATGTTCCCACATTTCTAAGATTTTTTTTTTTTAAATTAGGCCCTATCTTCCCATATTTCCTTTTTCATAAATTTGTATCAGATTTTATCCACCTAACCTTAACCCCTAACCCTAAAAACTCTTAAATTGAAGGGAAATGTAAGAACACAAGACCTAATTTTGAAAATGTCCTAGAAATGTGGGAACATAGGGCTGTGGGAACATAGGGCTGTGGGACCATTGGGCTGTGGGACCACTGGGCTGTGGGACCATTGGGCTGTGGGACCATTGGGCTGTGGGACCACTGGGCTGTGGGACCACTGGGCTGTGGGACCATTGGGCTGTGGGACCACTGGGCTGTGGGACCACTGGGCTGACCTTTTTAGGGTTGTGGCTAGAAGGGATACAGCTCTGGCCGGATGTTATGCAAAAAAGTGCATAACAATCTAATATTATTATAATACTTTAAAAGATTTATCTGCGCAAACCTACCTTGAACCAATGGTCCTTTCCTCTGGAGCCGCTTTCTAATCTTCGTCTTTCTTATCGTTAAAAAACGGTAGTTACCCTTTAAAGGTCCAGTGTGTAACGTGTTCAGTTGTTCATTATCAAAATCTGTGTTGCCCGTTCACAAACTTGTCCTTTTTCATGAATATTTACCTCCACCATCAATTTCAAGTATTCCTATTGGCTTGAAATTTTACATTTGCGTTCACATGAACTGGGCTAGACGCTCCATATTCATGCTCCATCTTGAAATACGTTAGCCGGTAAGGGACATGCTGCTCCACCTTTCACGTTTTCGCTGTCCCATGATAACCGCACAGCTGCTGCTAACGCTGCTAACGAGTATCGTAGCTTCCCGGCCCCCGGCAAGTTTGAAGAAGGAAAACATGGAGGACCACACAAAATCCCAAATTTCTTTGCCCAGAAAAAGAAAAAGGAGATTGAAAAGAGCAAGAGACCGGCTTTTTGAAGCGTGAAGGCTACCGTAGCTGTAACCCCACAGTCACATTAGCTACAAAAGACAGCGACATGCACTCGCTTGTGGGCGCTCCTGGGCGTGCCTAGCCTACTCCTGGTTGCTTGGCAACAGTAAACAGAAATTCTCCGGTGCTACCTTGAAGCACGTCTTAAAAGTTACTTCAGAGGTATTGTTAAGTCACAAGAACGATGTTTTTGGGTTTAAAAGTAGTTATTTCTCAATAAAAGTAACAAGATAAAAGGCCAAACATATATATATACACAGATATATACAGAAATACGATGTCCTGAAGCGTTTTCCGCCATCTTGAATTATTTTCTTCGACTTGAGCCACTGACCTACGTCACGCTGCCCTCACGCTCCGATTGGCAGTCGCTTTGTCGCATCGCTCATCATTTGCATAAAATAGACTTCTGGTCTATTTCGGCCCCGCCTTGCTCGTGGCAGCAGCGAGCTCGTCGCTTGTCGCTGGCAAACGGCCACTCCCATTGAAAATGAATGGCAGCCTGTTGCTTTGTCTCTGTCTCTTGTAGCTAATGTCACTGTGGGGTAATACCTACTGTGAACTACGTGGCGCGAGAGAGCTGATTGCGATATATGATCTCAACGCTAGATGGGAGAAATTCCCACACACTGGACCTTTTAAGATTAGTGGTCTTAACAGCTAAGTTTAGCCGAGAAAAGGTGTGAGCCCGGTACAGAGCACCGTGAGGTTACGGTCCTTTTAGTGGCACAAAAGGTGACCGACCGTCCTGCGGCGACAACAGTTAAGTTTAGACACCAAAACGAATGTGGTTTGGGTTAAAACCTGGGTCTCTTTGAGCATGCCCATTTCCTGGGTGAAAGTCTTTTCTCCTTAACTTCTTCCGGGGAAGAAGCCCTGTGTTTTAGGAGCCAAACATCCACCCCGACTTCCCCCACCCTACACGGCTCTTCGTGATCTTTACAGCGGCAGTCTTGGTGGTGCTGACAGTAACAAATATGTGGAATACCTATGAATTATAGTGCATTACTTTTCGAAGCTATATGTACGAATAGTTAATGAGTACAGCCACAGTGAGCTTTAGGGAATTTAGTCTTTTAGGGGATCTTCATGTTGAGTAGTAGAAAAGAGAAATGGAAGATTTTTACTTTTAATTAGGCACAGTTTAAAAAAAGTACCTTTCATCTAACTTTAGTTTTAATAACTTTCTTCGAGTCGGTAGGAAAAAAGGGGTTGAGGTGTTGAGGTGTTTGGGATTCAGAACTGAGTTCACTTCTTCTCTCAGCTGCCTGATCCCAAAAAAATAAAACTTGAGTTTCATCTGAGATGATCTCCGTGTGTCTGATCTGCCCGGCAGGGTGGAACTTCATTTCTTTAACACTGATTTCTGCAGGGAAGCTTCACTGCTTCCATGCAAGCGCACTCACACGAACACACACACACACACGCACGCACGCACATTTTGCATGTTTAGTTTTGAGGAAAAGACTGCAGAATTAGTGCTTTATGTTTTGTTAAATCTTAGCTGAACAGCAGTAGCTCAAAGAAAATCCCTTTTTTTGTGTTTCATTGACTAAAAATTCTGTTTTAACCATCTTCAAAAAGCTTCTTAAAAAATGTATTGCAACGTTTTGTTGTTATTAATCACACCTGGCACCTAGAGTAATGTATTGGCGAAGTTCCATCTTTAATTCATCTTTGTTTCATTGACTTCACAGCTCCTTGAAAACAGTTTCAAAAGTTACTTTTTGCTGCAGGATAATTAGAGTCTCTCTCTCTCGTACTTTATTCCTTAACTTTTGTAGTTTCCCCTCAGTCTTCTCTTTACATGACATGTCATTTAGAGGACGATCTTCTCGTCTCTGTTGGAAAGTCCTGTTGATCAGGATTGGGTTTTAACATGGCAGCAGACAGGACAGGACAGGACAAGATGACGAATGAAGAACTGTTCACTGTCACAAATTCAGAACCCCTGTCTTCAAAGGCTGAAATTGAATCGTCCGAGATGGGCAGGCCATGTCAACAGAATGCCACGATCTCGCATTCCCCACTCAGTACTACATGGAGTATTGGAGGAGGGAACTCGGCACACGGGCAGACCTAAACTGCGCTTCAAGGACGTGTGAAAGAGAGATCTCATAGACTTTGACATAAAACCTGAGAGCTGGAAAACACTGTCATGGAATCGTGACCAATGGAGAACAAGCCTCTACCACGTTAGAGCATATGACCAAGACAGGACCCTACAGAATCTGAGGGAGAGACGTCTCAGCTCAGCTAACAAGAACTAATATGTGCTTGAAAAAAAACGTGCTTGATCAAGGGCCCAGTGGAGGGAAATATCGGCTGTGCATACTACCAAAAATGAACACTTATGTTAAAACACTTACCGTAAATGACGAGCGGTCGGATCGGCTCGCCACCTCTCAAAATCGCCGCCTGACGAAAATCTATTAAACTAAAAAAAAAAAACAGACAGATTCAGCAACTGCCCGGCCTATTTCTCGCTTAAAATGTTTTCAGAAACACGTTTCGGTGAACTATTTTTGTAAAATACGAGATCGTATTCTGAACGAGCCGCCATTATGCTCTGAGTTAATTTCCCACTTGAAATGTTAACATCCAAGTCGCAATTATGACTACAAAACTTTTCAGAAAGCTCCGACATGAACCCGACGCTGCACCGCTGCAGCTGCTGGTGTCCGACTCGTGTTGTGCTGCGTGCCTCTTGTCAGCGTGCAGGTCGGCAGCAGTCCTCCCTGGAGAAATAAAGGTGTACAACAGCTGGATGGGAGTTAGTGCAGCTGGTGCTGTACATCACTCGCCCCACTGCTCCCAATTAAAGCCTCGGGGCAGATTGGTCCGGAGCTCCGCGGAGAGACTGACCTTTGAGTGACAAAGCTTTTGACTCTCATTAGCCGACCGAGGAGCCGCTTCTTTCACAATCCCCTGCTCGCTTGTTGTCTGATACTAAAGCTGCCGAGGTTACAGACCTTTCCTTCACAGCTACGGCTACAAAAAATATGGTTTGGAGGATTTGTGTAATGGCTTAGTAGCTCGGAAAGAAGCTACAGTATGCCATGTGTGATTAAAAGAATCAATACAAGTCATCAGTGAAGTTTGAACTGAAACAAACCAGATGATGTTGTGAGGCTCCTTGGTCGGCAGGTCTTGTCTCTGTGACTCTGCCTGTGGCCTAAACTTTATCCATCTTTTTAGAGGAAAATAGAATTGTAAAAGTAGAAATCAGAGAGGTTGTGAAGGAAAATCAGAAAGTGAATCGTTAAACTCCTCAGAGGTGATAAAGTGTACGAGTGCAGAGAAGAGAGAAAAACATCAACGGGTGGACGGTTTCAGCAGCAGCAGGTTGGACTGCTCATTAATTATTAAGCCTCATCAGCGCTATTAGTCAACTCTGTGTGTGTGTGTGTGTGTGTGTGTGTGTGTGTGTGTTATAGTGAGTGGTCCGGTCCGACCTCTGGCTGCTCTCCTCCTCTCAGCATTATAAAATCTGTTTTCCCTGAAGACCTCCTAAACCCACGAACAACCTAGAAATAACTTTATTGAACACAACAGTGTGTTCCATCACTGCATAAACATCGTCTCCATTCTTACTTTCAGGTTTGCAGGTGCAGTGTTCGTGACAAAGGGTGCGAGGAGACTGACTGATTTCCCCTTAGTTTTAGAACACCACAATTTTTCTAGTTTTTTATTGAAAATGTCAAAGACTACTGAAGACTGGAAGTAGGTGTTATGGACTGATTGAAATCTTCGGTTCATTACGCAGGATATTTGTACGCTGTCGAGTAGGCGAAAGGACGGTTCCTCAGTGTGTGACATCAACTGTCTAACATGGAGGAGGAAGCGTGATGGTCTGGGGCTGTTCGGTGATTTGTACAGAGTGAAAGGCACCCTCAACCAAAATGGCTACCACAGCATTTTGCAGCGCCATGCAGTACCCTCTGGTATGCGCCTAGTTGGTCAGGGGTTCATCCTACAGCAAGATAATGACCCAAAACATAAGTCCAAGCTATGCCAGAACTACCTTAGGAAAAAAGAACAAGATGGTAAGCTTCACAATACCACTTAAGAAAATCAATTATTTTTTTAAACCGACCCTTTTCCAAACTGATGGAAAGCCTCATTATCTCCAATATCATCTGTTTTTCTAACTGACCTATAACTATTTTAATATTTTCTGCTGTGCTAAGAGTATTAAAGTTCATCATCGGGTCATAACTTCCAGCTCTTATTTTTACAGTAACATCTAATTGCTGCTATTTTTCACCTTCTCTCTGTCTCCCTGAACTCATACATTTTAAATATACCTGCATCTGTATCGTGTTTCTAGATGTTCCTCTCTTGGCTGTGGTTACTCTTCTTTTTTAATGCTATAACCTTTTATGTGTGTATGGAAATATGCATTTGTTTGCCTGCAAGGAACTAAGTAAAACTCGATATAGCATGTTTCTAACACGTTACAAAGTGCTTTACATCAACATGAGTACAGAAAAATTCAAGACGCTCTGCGCGCGAACTACGCCGGACGCCACAATCTTCTGAACAGAGCCATACTGAGTAATACAGAGAGAGTTGTGTGGAAATGATAGCCTAACTGTACGTAGACACCACCGCCGACTAGAGCTTCTAAAGTTACCGGAAGTCATTCATTTTCAATGGAAGCTTCTCTCAGCTGCAAGGAGCGGCTAATCTGGCGGCGTAGCGTTTGGAGCGACCAGAGCGTCAATCCGAAAGTTGAAAGTATGTCAACTTTATGGTAATGAGCTATGGCGCGGTTTAACGGCAAGCAGCGGCAAACGCCAGCAACCATTCGGAATATAGATCGCCTTCGCGCTGGCTGATTCCGGAGAAACATACGATGTAAACTTTGGTTCCTACCTAAACACTAGTTCCAAAAAAATGGAGGAAAAGCTCATAATAGCCGCTGCTGGGTTCCCCTATCATTAATGATATGATGTTGTTTGCGTAGAGGGACCAGTTAACGTTACCTGCCGCCGGTCACCTCATTTCTAAACAGTCCGCTCACGGTGAAGTCTTGCACGGGTCAACAGCTGGCGGCTGCTCGCTCTGCCTGCATTCTGCTGCGGGTCAGCGGCTAACGAGCGAGCTAACTGCTAACAGACACCGCTACGGTACGCTATATGTAATTTATAAAAGGTTTCTAGTGTCAGTGTATTGGACGTGCAGTGGCTGCTTGTGCTTTTTCATCTATCATGTGCTGAACATGATTGAAGAATGCTGCTGTCAATAAGCATCATTATGCTTTTAAACAAAAAGTTTGCCTCGGGTACATTCACAAAAAGACCCTAGGTTGCATTTTGGCGAGAGTTACGCTTTAACCACGACGTTTGTCAGGATCATCATGCCATGAAACCACTTTTTATTCAAAGTGGAGACTCAGAGATCGACTCCCTCCATCATCATCTTCTCTTTAAAACAGAACACTGACTTAAATCTCAACGCGACTGAACATGAGACGAACTTCTGACTGACTCCAGATACGATCTCTCTCAGGTTCGGAAGCGATTATCCGCTCACTCGGCTCCGCTTTCATGTGTTAATGTCATGTTAATTCACTATTAATATTCCAAAATTCTCTCCAAATATGACTTACAGTCTGTTCAAAGTTTAATTTAATTTCATCAGTAGTTTATATGGTTCAACTGGTGACCCTAACAGTCAGCTCATTTACACAGACGCACACACACACACACACACACACACACACACACACACACACACTCTTGAACCAGATTACACAGAAACAGTGTAAAGTCTTTAATCTGATTATCTTGATGTCAGAGAGGTTATAATCAGATTAACACACACACAGATCTGCGCTCAGTCTTTTCTTCCTCTGAGATTTGTTGTAACAGTGGAGGTCAAAGGTCAGCTGACTGGGGAAGTTAAGGATTATCACAGTTGGATGGAAAGCAGTAAAGTGCCGACTTACTGATGAATTATGAAACAAACTGAGCTGAGTTTTTCACAGTCGGCCTAAAGATTAATTTGATATTTTACTTTATTTTTTTTAATTGCAGTCATTCTCATCACGTATATCCTTCATGGACGTTTGGTGGAGGGTGGATGGGTCAAACAAACACAGGACTTTCACTCTAGAGACCATTTGTTTTTAGCTTTACGAATGTCACGTCGTGTTCAGTGTAGTCTATATCCACCATGTTCTACTGCCGGGATTGCTCCGATGCCGCCGGAAAATCCGCCAGATGTTCTTCATTTCGGCCGGACGTCCCTCCCCTTCCTCTTTCTTTGTGTTGGCGTTCTAACCTCCGGTGGATTTGTGAGGACTATGGTTACCTGCTCCTCAGATCTCTGCAGGGTAAATCCAGACAGCTAGCTAGACTATCTGTCCAATCTGAGTTTTCTGTTGCACGACTAAAACTACTTTTGAACGTACACATGTTCCACCAAAACAAGTTAATTCCAGAGGCTATTTTTTAGAGATCGCCCGATACCATTTTTTGCTTCCTGATACCGATTCTGATACCTGAACTTGCGTATCGGCCGATACCGAGTAGCCATCCGATACCAGTGTGTCATATATTTTATTATGTTTTAACAACTGTATTCTACTATCTCTGTATGGATGTGATATGATTTAACAGCTGTATACTACTATCCCTGTATGGATGTGATATGATTTCTATCTTTGTTGTCTGCCTGGCTCAGGTTAAACTCTTAAACAAACACAAACAATGAACGCCATAGAACTTTCTTTTATTTTCCAGTTTGACAGTCAGTTATATCGGAAAAAGAACATAAGTAAACTACTTTAACGTAGATTTTCTTTAGGGCTTTATTACCTTGTATCAGATCGGTGCATAAAATCCAGTACTTCCAGAAACCAATGCCAGCGTTTTAGGCAGTATCGGAACATCTCTACTATTTAGCAGAGGCACCGTGGCTCCGTCCGGCGCTTATAGCACCGCCCAAGACGATTGTGATTGTTTAAAGAAATGCCAATAAATCCTCAAATGTCTTGTTTTGTCCACAACTGAAAGATATTCAGTTTAATGTCACAGAGGAGAGAAGACACTAGAACAATATCAAAACCAGAGTACTTTATTGAACCCCTCAGGGAAATTGTTCAGTTTCAGTTGCTCAGTCTGATTCAAGGTAAAATATTCACTACTATATGCTAACACCTGCTAACATCTGCTAGCTTGCTAACATGTCAACACACACTTAATCAATAGCTTTAAAGAAAGACATCCGACACCAAATAAATATAAACCTAGATGATGCACACGAAGCACGCTCACTGTGTGTGTGTGTGTGTGTGTGTGTCTGTGTGTGTGTGTGTGTGTTTCTGTTGCATGACTAAAACTACTTTTGAACATACACACGTTCCAACAAAACAAGTTCCTTCCCGAGGCCATTTTGCAGAAGCACCGTGGCTCCAGACGGAGCTTAGCACCGCCCAAGACGATTGTGATTGGTTTAAAGAAATGCCAATAAACCAGAGCACGTTTTTCTCCCATCGCGGAATGCTGTGTGGACTAGCCAGACCTTCCTCCGCAGCGCCGTGGAGGAAGGTCTGGCAAAGCGAGATTACGTTTAGCGTCACATGCGTAACCGGAAGTGAAGTAACATCTGATTTCATATTTAAGAATGACGAGTCCAAAGCACGGATGTCAACAATGTTGTCCAAAAGTTTTTACCATTTCTCTTTTATCCACACTGCAGCTTTTTTAATTTGACCAAGAGGAACAACTTCTTTAAAGAGTTTCTGACAGTTTTTACAATTCCTGCTGCCTCCGTTGAGGGTTTTTATAATAGTTATTTACAGTTCAATTCAATCTGCATACAAGTTTTTCACTTTACCTGTTCAGGTGTGTGTGTGTGTGGCAGTGAGGACTCACCTGCAGCAGTCTGTCAATGCATGTTGCTGTCCTCTAACAGCAGAGTGATTTCCTCTGTCCTTGTCTTTGTGTGTGTGTGTGTGTGTGTTGTTGTTGTCAATCATTCCCCGGTGTCCCTCCTCTGTGTTTTTCTCTGTTTCCTCATCACTTTCTGTCTATAAATAAAAACACATTCCTAACAGCCCTGCGGTCATCTGCAGATGGGTAAGTTGTTCCCCCAGGCCACCGCAGCCGTCTCAGGAGACACGTAGCGGTGACTGTGAACGTTGCTTTCACAATTTTAGCTTTACAGTTTTAGCTCACACGGCACAAACTGTGAAAGGACGGACAGTAGGTGAGGAATGAAGAACATATTTGACAGATGAGATGGTGAAAGAATCACGACGGCTGTAGCTGTCGATGTGAGGAGAGGGACAGGGCGACGAGTGTGTCCTAATTTGTGCTAGTTTAGGGGGGGAGCGTACCTATGTTCCTACAGCCCAATGGTCCCACAGCCCAATGGTCCCACAGCCCAATGGTCCCACAGCCCTATGGTCCCACAGCCCTATGTTCCCACAGCCCAATGGTTCCACACCCCATTGGTTCCACAGCCCTATGTTCCCACATTTCTAAGATTTCTTTTCCAAAATTAGGCCCTATGTTCCCACATTTCCTTTTTCATGAATTTGTAACTAACGCTAAAAAATGTTGTGGGTGGATAGGGCTTAAATTGAAGGGAAATGTAGGAACACAAGACCTAATTTTAAAAATGTCCTAGAAATGTGGGAACATAGGGCTGACATAGGGGTTCTTAATGTGAAAAAGTTTAGGAACCACTGGTCTAGCTTGCTGCAACTCTGCTGCTCAACTTTTCTCTGGCACCCAAAGGAGTGAGAGTCAGCCTCTCTTTTCTGGCTCCCAGTGTGGCAATGAATTGTTTGTTTGTTCAAACCTTTTAAACCCTCAAATATCCTGCAGGTCTCAGAGGTCTTCTGGCCTAAAGATGTTGGCTGAAACACAAGGGGCATCCAGACTTTGCTTCTGCAGCCTTTAGATTAAACAGCCGTTAAACAGCCTCCATCTTTATATTAGAAGTCCCACGGGAAAGGACTTTTTTAGTCTTTGACTTTTGGATCTGCACAACTTCCTCTTAAAGGACAAATCCAAACAGCGAACACCGTGCAATGTGAGCTGAACTGAATGCACGGCGTTTGTCGTTCGACTGGTCGTTACTGTTTTCCCAAGATGGCGCCTGCCTGAATATGTGAACGCTACAGTCTTTCTAAACTATCTTTTTAATAAACTGTTTAAAAATAAAATGGGTTTTATATCTCGATGATATAAGCACAATATTTTATAGTAATTTAAATCTCACTACCAATAATTTAATCAGTTCAGTTCAGTTTATTCTTTGTCCCAAAAGAGCAATTTGTATGCAGCAGAAAGACATCGCATGAAGAATATACACAAACCACACAACAATTAACACAACAAAAACAGCAGCTTCAGCCTGAGTTAAAGAATAAATAGAATAGATAGTTGCAGAGTTGTATTGGAGTGGTAATGGAAGTAAAAATAACTTCAAAAATCAAACAATAGATAATAATAATAAAGATAAATAAAACGTAATCCGATGAATGTCTGAGGAGATGATCGGTGTTAATAAAGTTACGGCTCTTTCTTAGAAGCTCAACCCAAAAATCATTACACAATAAATCTAAACTAGGGGAGTTCTATTAATTTAGGATGATTGTTAACCCATTGATGGACATATTGGAAGTTTTATTTGTTAGTTGGATTATTGCAGTTTTTGGTTCTGGCTCAGTGTTAAATAGAAACCTACGTTTAAACAAGATGATGCCAAAAATATGCAGCTACTGTGAGTAGGGTTGGGTACCGAAACCTTAACCCTAGCTAGGGTGACAACGCAGATTTCGGTGTATCATTTCAGTGCCACTTAAATGCCTGCGCTGCCCTCTGGTTCTCCGAAACAAACATGAGAGCTAACAGAAGCATCGCTGCACAAGATGCTACGTAATATTACACTTGGCAGCAGGTGATGTTAGCCTAACGTGTGACTGTATTTTCCTGACCTCTAACGGTCTGCAGCTAAAGACACAGAAGAGACTAGCTGACCTTTGAGACACCATGGACACTGCCGCTGTCTGAGACCGACAGGACTTTCAAGTGCATCACGTAAGTTCATGGTGCATTCAAGAAACCCTCGAGAAACTCAAGCTGTTGTTGCAAAATTTCCTTCCACCATTTAGTGGTTCTTTTTTTGTCGTTTAACAGCAACTCACTGGTAATAGAAGTCATTGTTAGAAGATTTGAAATTAATTTAAATTTGACCATAAGTAGCCGACCGTTCAGGCACCAGCGTCAATCAGAAATCCCCCAAACGATACCCTACCCTAGCTGTGAGGTACAATACATCAGTTGCAAAGCGGCTGGAGAAGAAAATATTTGATTGACCGTAATTAGGATGATTAATTCATAAGCAGTTGTACCTGTAATCTGTCTGCCTGTGTGTGTTTTTGTGTTTCAGTTTAATTTACCTTCCTACAGGATATAAAATGTTTTTTTTAAGCGCTGAAACTTTCTCTCCCACTGAGGGCAGATAAAAAATAAACAGTTTAATGCTACTGCTCTCCTCGGCACCAATTTGAATAGATGGAAGGGAAAATTAAATCTTGTTTATGCGATAGCGCTGATAGCGGACGCAAAGTGTCAAGGCGAGCGTGCCCCGGCGCTGGGTTGTCACTGGCAGATTGTTCCACACGTGTCGACATGATTGACTAAGTGAAAACATACGGCAAGGGACACAGAGACTGCTCGGGGGACCTTCGGCGGGAGACCTGCCCTCCATGTCCTTTTACCTTCTGTCTTTCTATCTCTCTCTCTCTCTCTCTCTCTCTCTCTCTCTCTTTCCAGCTGAGTGGGTCCTAATTGAAGAGGGCGTGGGCTGCGTGTCAACAGCCAATAATGAGGTCATAAATCGTATGTGAGCGACCACCATGCTTCCCCTCTGTATGCGGTGTCATCAGTGCAACTCCTCTGCTCTCTACTGATTCAGTTTGGATGAATAACTCTGCTCTTCACCATATATTATTTTTTTGGGCATTTTTATTTAAGAGGACAGCTCAAGACATGAAAGGGGAGAGACAGAGGGAACGACATGCAGCTAAGGGCTGCAGGACGGAATCGCAACCCCAGGCTGCTGACGGAAGGACCAGGCGAGCCACGAGGGGGCCCCAGCTCTTCACCACTTTAATAGTATATATCCACGATGTTCTGGAAATTCCACTGGATGTTACCTTCCTCTTTCTTTGTGTTGGCATTTTAAATTCCGGTGGATTTGTGAGGACTATGGTTAACTGGTCCTCAGATCTCTGCAGGGTAAATCCAGACAGCTAGCTAGACTATCTGTCCAATCTGAGTTTTCTGTTGCACGACTAAAACTACTTTTGAACGTACACATGTTCCACCAAAACAAGTTCCTTCTTGAGACTATTTAGCAGAGGCACCGTGGCTCCGTCTGGAGCTTAGCACCGCCCAAGACGATTGTTATTGGTTTAAAGAAATGCCAATAAACCAGGGCACATGTTTCTCCCATCCCAGAATGCTGTGTGGACTAGCCAGACCCTCCTCCGCAGCACTGTGAAGGAAGGTCTGGCAATGCGAGACTACGTTCTGCCTCACGTGCGTAACTGAACGTAAAATGGCGTAACAGTTTTTAAACCAAACCATGATATTTTTCCAAACTTGACTAAGTCGTTTATCTGTCTATATGTAACCAAACTGCGACCAATTCATAGTGGTTGTCTACCAATCGGAAGGACGGTGGTTCAATCCCTGGCCCTGCAGTGCCATGTCAAAGTGTCCTTGGCACTGAACTCTGAATTGCTCCGCAGCGCTGTGGAGGAAGGTCTGGCAAAGTGAGACTACCACTTTAATAGCACTGTTTCTCTCCTGTTGTAACACCAGCGGGTCCAGAACCCATAAAGCCAGCCTCAGACATCTCTTCGCCTCCCTCACTGTTTATACGCAGACAGAATTTGTTTGGAGTTTATATGTTCGGGTCATGACATTTTCCAGTTTTTTACACAGTATTCGGTACATCGACTTTATGGTGATGCAGTGACTTTAGTATTTTCCAGGGGGATTACTTAAGATCTGTTTACACACTACAACTATCCCTCTTTGCCCGAGACAAATCCTCTTGACATGATGGATGTGACTACCAAGCAAATCACCTGTATTTCCACCATGAAAGTTGTCGAGTTTAACTTTGAGGTTTGTTTAAAATCTGTTAGATACATGTCATTTCCTGTTTGTCCTCTCTCTGTCTCGTTGCCGTTATCTTTGCCTTCCCAGTTTTCTTTCTCTCCTCCTCTCCTGCTTCATAATCACTACAAGTGTGTTAATCAGATCCAATCAACTCAGCAGGTGCAGCACAGTGAGCTGCTACCCTGACTTATATAAGAAACACACACACTACGCACGCACACGCTGACGGAGCAGCATTTTGTGTTGTGTTCGTGCAGGAATAAACTTTATTTGTGTAGTAAACTTCCTCCTTCAGCAACAATCAAGACTAAAAGAACTTGACCGCTCACGAACATTTACTTTATCTTTAATTTTATCTGTCACACAGTGTAAGAGTCAACTGTCAGGGGTGCAGTATAGGACAGTTTGTTATTGTGCCAGTGTAAAGTTCTGCATTGGCCTGTAACTGAAACTTTAACTCAGTGACACAAGCTTGACCCAAGACCCCATATTTTTGCTTAATGCAATCCATTACTGACTGACCGGCATGTCTCTTACTCCTTTCCAAATTCCCTACCCTGTCTGTGGCTCTCAGCTCCAATCAAATTAATTCCTACCAAGCGCCAAATTCCGGGTCTGAAAAGTGAAGCCAACGCTGAAGCTCCTTAAAGTTGCATTCTGTCTAATTTCCAGCAGGGGGCGACTCCTTAAAGCTGCGTTCTCTGTAATTTCCAGCAGTGGGCAACTCCACTAGCTCCAAAAAGAAGTCTGTTTCTATAGAAGTCTATGAGAAAATGAGCCTACTTTTCCCTTGATTTATTACCTCAGTAAACATTTTCATAATGAGTTTATGGTCTCAATCGCTAGTTTCAAGTCTTCTTCAACACAGCATGATGTTCATTTAGTAAATGATGGACCCATTTATTTCAAAATAGACAATAAAGCAGGGGATGCTTTAGGACCTGTCAATCAGGAGAGAGGCTTAGCAATGCTAACCATGCTAACACTGTGGACATTAAAGTAGACCTCAAGTTGTTTTTGGCTGTTGTCTGTGTTTTCTTCTTAAACTTTGACCCTCTCACTGTGTGTTTTCACTTCAGCAACATTAACTGGAATATTTTGGTCGCCTAAAAATGTCTTGTTCAGCGTTGTGCCAACCAAAGCTTGCGTTCAAAGAAAGTCTAAAGTTTAAAGAGACTTAAACGAAAGTCTGCCGATTTTTTAACCAGCTCTGTGTACAGTCGCACCAGAACCCGGCTGACTCTTGTCAGAAGGGTTGAAAATCAGCGCCTGTCCCTCTTTAGCGCCATTGAAACTATTCACAGGACTGGCTTAAGTCAGGAACACACCGCACGCTGAAGCACCGCAAATAGCCGCGAAGCATAGATTCGTATCTGATCGCGTGCCTGGCTGTTCGTACCAGACGCGCAGTTGTCCGCGCCAATCACAAAGCGGTCCTTCTCCTCTCCATTCGACAAAACGTCTCTCTCTCTCTCTCTCTCTCTCTCTCTCTCTCTCTCTCTCTCTCTCTCTCTCTCTCTCCCCAGTGTGTGTGTCAGTCTGTCTGTCCGTCCGTCTCTCTTTCCATGTGCCTGATCATGTGTCTCGCTCTTGCACAGCTGAGAAGTCAAGAATTGGTTTATTTTGTAAAGTATCCAGCTGCATTGTGGCCTTCCTGTATATGATTACAGGCCTGGTAATCACATACAGGAAGGCCTGGAAGGCCTGGTAATCACATACAGTATCTCACAAAAGTGGGTACACCCCTCACATTTTCGTAAATTTTGTAAATACTGAAGAAATTACACTTTGCTACAATGTAAAGTATGAAGTGTACAGCTTGTATAACCGGTGTGGCCGGACAGATTGAATAACATGGACACTGATATGAAAATAGCTCTGCTTCACGGCGCTTCATGGCTATTTGCGGTACTTCAGTGTGCGGCGTGTTTCTGGCCTTAGCTGCGTCATTCTCCCAAGCTCTGCCCTTTTGTCCAAATTTGGTCACTTCTGGCTCCAAAATACCAAGATGGCGACTGCCAAAATTCAAACTCCGAACTTCAAAACAGCCATGTAGAGACCAATGGGTGACGTCACCGATGCTACGTCCATTAGCCTATGGTTCCTAATGAAGATGTAAATCTTTTAAAACACAAATATATAGTTTTTTTTGTAAATTTACTGGACAGCTGGTCACTGTAATTTTCATCAAACAAACAGGAGGAAATAGTGCACTTGTTGGGGACTATTTTATGTTTCAATTAATCCACATGTGGATCTGCTAAAGGAATTTGATAACATTAAAAAACATAGGCAGCATGGTGGCCCAATGGTTAGCACTGTGGCCTCACAGCAAGAAGGTTCTTGATTCTGGGCCCCACAGAAGTGCACCACATACAAACTCTGCCTTTCTGTGTGGAGTTTGCATGTTCTCCCCATGTTTGCGTGGGTTTCCTCCAGGTGCTCCGGTTTCCCCCACCACCAAAAACATGTACTAGGTTCTCCAGTCAGTGCCCTTGATCAAGGCACTGGCTCAGATCTGGAGTTGGTGCCTGGGTGCTGTAAATGGCTGCCCACTGCTCCCTTGATGGATGGGTCAAATTTCGCTACATGTATGTGTATGTGACAATAAAGTACCTTTTTAACATTTAGAATTTTCCCAACCCAAAAACAGGGGAAACAAAAACTGGATTTTTACAGGCGTCTATGTTTATAATGACAAAGCTCCCGACACCTCTGCAGTGACTGTGTGGGTGAATTGCTAAATGGAGTGAAAACAGTGCCTGAATGGTGATGGTGATTCTGCAGATGCCTCCACAGTGTCACATTTTGTTTGCAGCTAATTTCGCTTTATGTGCTAGGAAAGAGATACACTAGTGGATAAGATGAGGAGGAAGTGCGTGCAAAACAGATGGCTGTAAACAAAGTAATGATAAGTAGGAAAACTCGAACACTCAACCAGCTGAACGCCGCTCCTTTCGGGGGTCTCTGAGGAAATCTCTGAAAGACAAAGAGGCGTCTTGTGTGTGTGTGTCTAAGACTTCTCGTCCAAACTCTCCCGGGTTCTGCTCTTCCTTGCACCTTTGGGAGGCGACATCGGCACGCCACTGCTGAGCTATGAAAAAAATAAAGCGAGGTTTGTGGCCGCTTGCTGTTGCCGCTGCTTCTCGGGTAGAATTGATCCCCAGCGAGAGGTGGACTTTCTTCCATCTGCTCACCGCTAATTAACAGACAAGAGCTTCCCCGAAGAGAAACTCGTGCTGCTCTTCCCTCCTCCTGCGGGGAAACACAGCGGCCTCAGCAGACGCGTCAGCCTGCGAGGTGAGACAGCCAATCAACGAGCACAATCGCTTTCATCAGCAGGAACGACGAGACGCGGAAGCGGCAGCTTTTTATGGGTGAAGCTGACGGAGACGGACAGACGCAGACCAGCAGAGTCCAATGTCTCAAGACTCCTGAGGGAACAAACGGAAAGTTAGGACTGCAACTAAAGATTATTTTGAGTGTCGATTATTTTCTGGATTAATGGATTAATTGTTTGGTTTCTAAAATGTCAGAAAATGTGGCTCAGTGTTTCCCAAAAAGCCCAAGACGATGTCCTCAAATGTCTTGTTTTGTCCACAACTCAAAGATATTCAGTTTCCTGTCACAGAGGAGAGAAGAAACTAGAAAATAGTCCCATTTAACAAGCTGGAATCATAACATTCCTTCATAAAAAAATGACTCCTACTGATTAATCGATTATAAAAACAATTGTTGCCGATTAATTTAGCAATTGACAACTAATCGTTTAATCTTTGCAGCTCTACATTACTCTGCATTAATAGACCAAACAACTAATCAATCAGTCCCTCCAGAAGATGCGGAATCACTTTTTTTTCTCTTTTTCATCAAACCGCAGTTTTTGCAAGTTTCTGCAATTTTTGCAAGTTCCTGCCATTTCATCGCATAGAATTGCATAAATATCCCGCATATTCCATCGCATTTTTTAAGAAAATGTGCCGCATAATCAAGGATTTTTCCCCGCAACAATCACAAAAAAAACGTTAGTTGCAGCCCTAGTTTGGGGAAGAACTAGGAGCAAAATAGGCGAAGTTGTGTAGAAATATTTCTATAATCTAGATGTGTTATTCTCAGTATTAAAGTTTATAATATATATGAGTTGTGTGTAGTCATGAGACGTGGTTACAATTCCAGGGAATACACATTTGAACTCCTTGTACAATGTATAGACCTGGACACACACAAATGGTTAGCTTAAGCTTTGATTACATTATAGTTCAGGAATGTGAAGTGTATGTTAGAAACTGTTTTTTAGTACCAGGCGGAGAGGTGGAACAGCAGGTGGTGGCTCTTGGGTCAGTGTGTGTGTGTGTGCGTGTGTGTGTGTGTGTGTGTGTGTGTGTGTGTGTGAGAGAACTGAAGAAATCTGCCTGGAAACAGAAGGATGACTGCATCAAGGAAGAAGACAAAAAGATTAGGGATATGGTCAGACGGGGTTCACAATTTTGAGAGGGTGTAAGTGGACCTGGGCCCCGTATACTATTGTCTGCGGTCAGGGAAACACGTGTGTTTTAACTTAAATGCTGGACTTCAGTAAACTTGCTTAATTGAACTCTTCATCTCAGATTGATCCTTGTGTTCTGGTGAACTTAAGTCCGATGTAAGAAGGCGCAGGAATTATTAAATTGGAGACAGATTTGACAGGCCTCAGGGCCTTTATTTTAGACTTAATTCCAATACAGTTGTCAAAACTTCTAGCGAGACTTTGTCATTTTGTTGTTGCCAGCAATGAAGATGCATCTAGCCTTGCTAGCAAGAAGACGAAGAGGAGCAGCTAGGAAGAAGAACAGTTTGGGGAATTCCGACACATACAATCATAGCTTTTCCTTCAATTTTTCCATCCGTGTCTGGCCGGCTGCCTCGTTTCTATTGGCCACGCGGGTATTCGTCTCAGCGTTTTGCGCCCAAAGTTCAACCCCAAGAGAACGCTTGCTCTGTGCAATCAAAAGCTGTCGTGGCGCGGCGCAAGCCTTTGGAAATAATGGGTTTCAGAGAGCAGTGGTCAGGATACACAAACACTCTGGATGTCAGGAGGCCTAGAAGAGCTGCTCTTCAGCCTGTATACACACTGAACTTTTATCTAGGAGTCCTCGGTTATCTTCACTTATTTCAACCCTGAAAACTTTGAAACTAGGTGTAGATGGCATTAAAGGAAAGCTTGAGGAAGGTCTTAGGGAAAGAAAACTACAGCATTGTGAAGTTTAAAGTATGTCAGCGTACATATTTCATAATTTCATGTCCGAACAGGGACTCAGGTGGTGAGTACGCAAAGAACTACGTGTTCAGAAACCATCCTGAAACTGGAGGATCAAACCTTTAACAGAGCACAGAAACGGGCTCGGAAATAACGGCTGACGTGTAGCTTCTCTTTTGGGGCACGATGTGGGAGAAAGTGGAGTTCGTGGGGTCGACAACCATCACTGTTGCAATAGCAATGCAACTCTTAGTTCATAAATACTGTAGCTTGGGTATAAGTTGCCCGGGCCTGTATTTATGTGCAGCTGTCTTTACTCACAGCAGCGTAGCACTGAGTCTGTCCTGACTGAGCAAAGCGCTCTGTCAGAGAGAACATGCAGCGTCTGGAAATCAGCCTTTATGAAAGAGCTGCTGATTCAGGCCGGTGCCGCCGTGATTTGCAGCCGAGCTTCATTTGCAAAAATCATGACCGGGGCAATACGGCCGACAGGCTGCATACAGCGTGTGTGTGTGTGTGTGTGTGTGTGGATGCAGATGACAGACAGGCGAAAGGGAAAACGAGGCAGAATTACGGCCACTAGCAGGAGCTCAGTGACACAGAAACACTCAGATATAATGAAGAAAGTGCAAAACGAAGGAAATGCCAACCGCAGCACTTTGTCTGTAATCGGACTCCAATATGACACGACTCAAGTGAGGTTTGAGTTTCTGCTAAATGAAGGACAGCTTTTTTTAGAATCATTTCCCATGTGTGGAAACATTTAAACCAGGACTGGACCTTTTGATCAGTTAAAGGGTAATTTTGGCTTTTTTTCAACCTAACCCCATTTTAACAAAACAAATGATCTCTGTAGGGATTCTTTCCATAATGCAGTCAAACACTTAGAATAATATTCTGAGCCTGAGAGTGGCAAAAACAGTGGATGTAAATTAAGGCAATCGACCATTAACATTACATCGCAGCTTGTTTCTTGCTTCATAGCAACATTCATCAATCTTCACCAGACTCCATGTAAATAATCAGGACTTTTAGCGTGTATAGAGTCAGCATATCTCCACCAGACTCCATGTAAATAATCAGGACTTTTAGCATGTATAGAGCCAGCATATCTCCACCAGACTCCATGTAAATAATCAGGACTTTTAGCGTGTATAGAGCCAGCATTTTTCCACCAGACTCCATGTAAATAATCAGGACTTTTAGCGTGTATAGAGCCAGCATATCTCCACCAGACTCCATGTAAATAATCAGGACTTTTAGCGTAGCGTATAGAGCCAGCATATCTCCACCAGACTCCATGTAAATAATCAGGACTTTTAGCGTGTATAGAGCCAGCATATTTCCACCAGACTCCATGTAAATAATCAGGACTTTTAGCGTGTATAGAGCCAGCATATTTCCACCAGACTCCATGTAAATAATCAGGACTTTTAGCGTGTATAGAGCCAGCATATTTCCACCAGACTCCATGTAAATAATCAGGACTTTTAGCGTGTATAGAGCCAGCATATCTCCACCAGACTCCATGTAAATAATCAGGACTTTTAGTGTGTATAGAGCCAGCATATTTCCACCAGACTCCATGTAAATAATCAGGACTTTTAGCGTGTATAGAGCCAGCATATCTCCTAATGTAAATGGGTGAATTAAGGGTTTATTTTAACCAAACCAGAGTGGTGATTGTTGGAACAGTGGAACGATGAACCAAGATGGCTTTTGATAGTTTTACTTTGTTTCTGTCCACTTTGAATGAAGTGTGTTTTACGATGATAAAAGTCCTGATTATTTACATGGAGTCTGGTGGAGTTTGGTGATGGGGATTTCGGGGCTGTTTCATGTTAAACTAAAAGGATCTTACTCTTTGACTAAAAGGTCTATCTCTGTAGGGATCCTTTCCATAATGTTGTCAGACATATAATAATAATAATAATCTGAGTCTGTCAGCGGCAAAAACAGAACTTTTAGTGGACGCTAACAGACGGTGCAAAATAACCCCATAACGTTACATTTCAGCTTTTTTCATCTTGCTCAGTACTGGACCAATTTCAAAGATTGTTGTTCCTATTAGTCACTTAGACACAAAACCATGGGAAAATAGTATAATATCATGTCCATTGTGATGTCATGGGCCAGTCAACGCGGAAGATCCAGGTATTTTTCGAGCTCCATGACTGCTTTATGCGTTTTTGAGCAACTCTCATTGGAATGAACAGGGCTTCGCGCCGAACGCTGTATCTAGTAATCTTAAAGTGCTCATCTTATCCTTTTTGGCTTTTTCCCTTTCCTTTCTTGTGTTATATATATTTTTGTGCACATTATAGGTTTACAAAGTGAAAAAGCCCAAAGTCCCCCCCAAAGGGACTTACCATCTCCAACAGAAAACACTGTTACCAAACAGCTCTATTGTAGTCCAGCCTTTACTTCAGAGACAAACATGGGTCACTTTGTAACACACGTTATAATGCTCGCCTAGCTGCTAGCATGGCACGCCCTCATACTCTGCTCCTGACTGGCTAGTAGTCCTTACCTAGGTACTGTCAGAGCACGCCCTCATACTCTGCTCCTGACTGGCTAGTAGTCCTTACATAGGTACTGTCAGAGCACGCCCTCATACTCTGCTTCTGACTGGCTAGTAGTCCTTACCTAGGTACTGTCAGGGCACGCCCTCATACTCTGCTTCTGACTGGCTAGTAGTCCTTACCTAGCTACTGTCAGGGACCGCACTCATACTCTGCTTCTGACTGGCTAGTAGTCCTTACCTAGGTACTGTCAGGGCACGCCCTCATACTCTGCTTCTGACTGGCTAGTAGTCCTTACCTAGGTACTGCACATGTGCGACTCCCAACAAAGATGGGACAGAAGTGCGATGTCTCACTCTGTAGTTAAAACAGAGAGCTCAACACACAGGGGAAAAAGAGGAGCTGCAGCAATGTGCAGTAAAACAAAAATATGGTGTTTTTTGAAAATGAAACCATGTTAACCTATTCTGATAAAATATAACCTCTAAATACAATTATGAACCTGAAAATGAGCATACTATGAACACTTTAATACATCCATGACCTCCTCTCTTTACTGTTTATTTTCTGCTCTCAGATTTCTCTCCCAGGGTTTCAGACAACATGATTTCAGGTTCTCAGCTTCTGTAAGGTCAAATATCAACAATTCAGCATTCGTTGTGTGCCTTCTGTTTGTTGGTGTCAACGGGTCACTACAAGTCGAGCCTTTGTGGAGGCTTTATTATCGCCGCAGGTGGATCAGGAAGAGTTCTCCGACCTTTTGAAGTTTCCTCTCGGCTGCCGCTATCGGCCGACTCGTCAGCCCGGAACAAAAGGCGGGATTAACCCCGGCTCAGTTTCTCTGTGTTAAATATCCATCAAAGGCTCTCTCACATGCCGCCGCGCTTTCCCTCTGAACTCTCAAAAGGCTTCTCGGTTCAGCAAACTAAACACTTTTATTTTTTCCCTGCCTCACATCTCAGCATCTCGGCATCGTACCCCTCCGTGTCATCTGAGCGTTTGAGCCACACGAAATGCATAAAACATCCTCAAAACAAAGATGTGTTTTTATGCTTTGGACGTTTTGTGACATTCACGTGGGAGTTTAAAAAGAGAAAACAGGAAACTATGAAAGAAGTCGAGGTGAACAAACACAGGTCTGCTTTTTGAATTAAACACGGTTAAAAGTTTGCAGAGTTTCTGCAGCAAAAATTGCAGTTGGCTGTCAGGCTGCCAGGAGACGTTTGAGTCCACTGGAACAGGAGAGGAAAACAAAGTGCAGGCTGGGAAAGAAAAACATGAAACGCAAATGAAAAGAGATACTTTCTGTTTGTTTTTTATCTCAAAACTTGACAGGTCTGCTAAGCAGTCGTGATTGCAAAACTGCGATTAGATCGTCGCTGTTCGGGGGAGAGGTCTATTATCAAGGTTCATCAGAAACAAATAAAATGAGGTAAAATGAAGATAATTTTTTGGGGCATTTTAGGCCTTTATTTTGATGACAGCTGAAGACATGAAAGGGGAGAGAGAGGGGGAAACGACATGCAGCAAAGGGCCTCAGGGCGGAGTCGAGGAGTAAACCTGACGTGCGCTCTACCAACTGCTCTACCCTAAAATTAGGTTTCTAACACAGAATCAGAAGAAAAACATGATATACGTCTAGTCTTGTATAATAAAGTAGTTAAATAGTAGTAGTAGTAGTAGTAGTAGTAGTAGAATTGCAAGTATCTTACCAGAAAATGACTTTGGTAGAAGTTAAAGTCACCTTTTTAGAATAGTACTTGAGTAAAAAATCGTGAAAGTATCTGATATTTAGGCTCCTGACTCCGATTCTCCACCGGGCGCGTCTGTGCTGCGTTCCGGTTTTGTTCTGTCCTCCGCCACGCACCATACCCAAGGGCGTAAATTTGGGTTCAACAATGGGGGGCGGGGGGTGGTGGGGTTGAGATCTCCACTTTTGGGCAAAATTGAAATTTTGAGCGTATCGAACACTTCATTTTCCTGCATTCTGGTGAATTTTTCTGCAACAATTTGTGCCTTTTCTGCATCAAGTTATGGTGCAAATGTCTCTACTTATGTAATGAAAATTATGGTAGATTTTTTTTGGGAGGTTGAACTGGCTAGCTTTGATTATTGGGGGGATGGGGGAGTAACCCCCCATCCCCCCTGTAAATTACGCCTATGGCCATACCACATCGGGAGCGTCTCACAGGCGGAGCGTCTTGCTGCCCGACTCGCTGTACTTTAGAGAACAAGTACGTGTTTATTAAGCTAAATTAGTATCTACCTTCCACTCCAAGCGCTCCTGCAGTTCATGTCTTCTCTTTTCTGGGGTTGTCCGTAAAAAAGATCTGTGATGGGGTCTTTTGGTAAACTGACTGGATGCTCTCGCTGTTTCACTTCCTTCCCAGCGGTTGAAGTAATGTCTAACATCTACAGGATGGAAAAGTTGACTTTCTTAGTTGGACTAGAATCAGATAAATTGAAGAATTTCTGGAGTAACTGGGTTGATTTCATAACACCATTTGAGAACAGACTTTATCTGGTGAAAACAGTGCTACTTTTTGGATCCCCTTGGTTCTTGCTACAAATGTTGACTGCTCATAAGATTATGTTTGGCATTACCCTTCACCAGGAGAGAAAGGTCTTTACAAGAGGGGAATGAAAATGTGGACTGAATTGAAAAATGTACTCATTTCGAGTCTACTGAGTTTTGTGTTTAATTGTGAATTTTATGCGTTTGATCCCTGGTGTGAAATATTTGTACGCTTTGTATACTTGGAAAACATATGTGTCAGATGTTAAATGCTAATGGGACAATGCTGAATGGAGTCAATAAAAAAGTAAATAAAAAAAAGTAAATAAAGAAATAAAGAAAATAGACCTGGCGCCAGGGGCGATTCTAGGATCAGACCTTTGGGGGGCTCAGCCCCTGACATGCTAGGGTCTAAAATTGCCAATGCCTGGCGCGTATCTGTAGTGGAGCGGAGAGCCACTTCACGCACGCTTCTGGGCCATGCCGTGACGCGGCTGGGGAAATATCAAACATAGCCTCAGGAACGCAGTAATAAATGTGGAGAAAAAAAAGTAATAAATGTACTTAATTATTAGAAGTCAAAGTAAAAAAGAACTTTGATGATGAACTTTATTGTGGCTTCCTTAAAGTGAAGCATAACATTCAGGGATCCACGCCTTCTTACACATCAAACTCAAAGTCTGACATCAACAAAGAGAAAAACTGAATTTTAATTTTCTTTTGTGAGCAAGAATCTTTTACTCCAATGTAGGAAAACATTTCGTGCAAGTAACGAAGATGCTGAGGGGACATGTATCGGAGTAAAAGTCAAAGTTTCCAGAAGTTTTAATAACGAAGTAAAGCACATATACGTAAAAATTCAATGTACAGTAATGAAGTATTTGTACTTTTTTATATTACAGCACTGCATACGTCAAATAACATTTACTCTTCAGTATATTAATGTTTTTATCTGTCGTGAAAGTTTTTAAAGGCCCTGATTGGTGCATCTGAACAGGGATTTTTGAAAATCCCACTACAGGCTGTAGGTGGTGCCAGAGGAGCTGGATTTATTTTTTAAATGACCTGCTTCATGTAGTTCTACTGGAACATAGGGTCAGTTTCAGCAAATATGACAGAAAGGTAGTTTTAGAAGGCTTACCTACTGCACCTTTTAAATGTAAAAAATAAGGGTCATACATTTTAAGTTGCACTAAAGATAAAGTATTTCCGTTTTAAATTTTAATTTTAATTTTTTAAGTACTTTATTCAGCCTCTGTAGTGTGAGCTAAATAATGACAACAATAATGATCACAAACTTAACTTTTAATAAACTTTTTGTTAAAAAGGTTAAAAACTTTGGCGAACAACGAAAAGTTACAAATAAACACAATATAATAAAGTGGAATAAAACACAATAAAAAAAAGAAAATAAGCAGAACCAAGAGCCCAAAGTGCACCTCACGTCTGAATTAAAAAACTAATAACTACTCAAAAAAAATAAAAAAATAATAAGAGGTGTTGTTGAACCGCTGACTAGTGAGAAACGTTGTCAGCAGCGCGTGCTAATTACCGGCGCTACCTGCTAAAACTGTAATTTTCAGAGGTGATCAGAACTCTTTTAATCAGCAGTGCATACATAATGCTGCTGCAATAACGTGGCGCTGCGTCGAGACTTTCATAATAACAATAATAAAATATATCTGAACACAGCGGCTGCTGGAATGAATCATTTGTTAATTTTCATGAATAACTTATCTCTTCATGCATTAAAAACACTCTTAATGAGGAAATCAGTCTTTGTTCTTTCATTTTCGGGATAGTGTGTGTGTGTGTGTGTGTGTGTGTGTGTGTGTGTGTGTGTGTGTGTGTGTGTGTGTGTGTGTGTGCGTGTGTGCATGTGTGTGGTGCATGTGTGTGAATGAAGCTGAGGTTCAGGGATTCAGTGGTTCATTATTTTTTTAGCCAATTTTCTCTTTTAACATTTAAACTCTGATGCACAAGCTGCCAGACACAATGTAATTGTAGTAGTATTTAGAGATGGTCCGATACCATTTTTTTCCTTCCCGATACCAATTCTGATACCTGAACTTGCGTTTCGGCCGATACTTAGTACCAATCTGATACCAGCGTGTTAAAAAATTCATATATTTTACAGTTTTAACAGCTTTATACCACTATCTCAGTATGCATGTGATATGATTGCTATCATTTGAAACATGAACAAACACAATCAATGAACAAAGCCAGAGAACTTTCTTTTATTATCCAGTTTGACATTGAGTCATAATGGAAAAAGAACACATTAACTACTTTAAGGTAGATTTTCTTCTGGGTTACATTACGTGGCATCAGACAGGGCCCGTGCCTATGTTGCCACAGCCCTATGTTCCCACAGCCCTATGATCCCACAGCCCTATGTTCCCACAGCCCTATGTTCCCACAGCCCTATATTTCCACAGCCCAATGTTTCCACAGCCCTATGTTCCCACAGCCCTATGTTCCCACAGCCCTATGTTCCCACAAGTCTATGTTCCCACAGTTCTATGTTCCCACATTTATAAGATTTCTTTTCTCCAAAATTAGGCCATTGTTCCCACATTTCCTTTTTCATAAATTTGTATCAGATTTTATCCCCGTAACACTAACCCTACAAAATGTTGTGGGAGGATAGGGCTTAAATTGAAGGGAAATGTAGGAACACAAGACCTAATTTTGAAAATGTCCTAAAAATGTGGGAACATGGGGCTTAATTTTAAGAAAAATCCTAGAAATGTGGGAACATAGGGCCTAATTTTCAGTGAATAAATAATTCTTAGAAATGTGGGAACGTAGGGCTGACCCCATCGGATTGGTGCATAAACCAGTACATGCCGATACTGATGCTAGGATTTTAGGCAGCATTGTAGGCTTTTCCGATACTGGTATCATATCGAAACATCTCTAGTAGTATTTCAGAATTTTTCGGCTATCGGTGCCAAAATTCAACCCTGCTGTCAATATCAATATAGTCTCGATTTGCCAGACCTTCCTCCATAGCGCTGCGGAAAAGGGTCTGGCGAGTCCACACAGCATCCCGGGACTACTTAATTAATAATTAGTCAAATCAGAAAAAGTTACGTAGAAACCGGAGGAGGACAGGGAAATTGTCAGACCTATACTACGTTTTAAAAGCCATTCTAAATAGATACGTTTTGAGTTTGGATCTAAAAAGAGCTACATCTGTAATAGTGCGAATATCAGGGGGTAACTTGTTCCAGAGTCTCGGGGCAGCAACTGCAAAAGTAAGAGATGCAAGTAGGGCTCGCCTAATATATCTATATTATATCAACATCGATTATGAGGCTGGATATCGTCTTAAATGTTGGATATCGTATTATCGTGATATGACATAAGTGTTGTCTTTTCCTGGTTTTAAAGGCTGCCTTACATTAAAGTAATGTAATTTTCTGAACTTACCAGACTTACTAGCTGTTTTATTGTTTGCCTTTATCCACTTAAGTCATTGTATCCACATTATTGGTGATTATTTATCAAAACTCTCATTGTGTTAATACTTTGTGAAAGCACCAATAGTCAAAGCTACAATATCGACATCAATGTATTTGGTCATAAATATCGTGATATTTGATTTTCTCCATATCGCCCAGCTCTCGTTGCAAGTAGTTGCAAGTTTCAAGTAGTCTCATTGCCAATCTTTGGTCTGAACTGGGCTTAAGGAGACTCTTGTGGTCCTTTTGTAATCAAATGTTTGAATAATAAAAAACTTAAAAATTGATCTTCAATGCTTCTGCACCCTTTATTTTGTTTAAATGTAATGCAGTCTACCTGAGGGATCAATTGTCATCATCACTGACCAATGGGGAGGCTTCATCCTGAGAATCTTGAGCACGCCGCCATTGGCCTTCCCACTTTCCCCTCTGATTTCTGAAATATGAAGGCCCATTTCATATTAATCTGCCATTTCAGGAAGCTGCAGGAAGGAGCTGAGATGGGAGGTCCGGGGGAATAAACTTTAATTATACATGCCAGTGTCAGGGATACAGAGCGGGGAGTGGACGGAGTGATTGATTCGGCGTCAACGGGGGGGGTTGTGGTGATGGGGGGTATCGATGGCTACGAGCATCGGGCCCTTCATCACCTGAGAGGCAGCCAGCATTAAGGCAGCTGTCAGGGACTTTGATTTGGAGTGGGAATTACAACACATACACACATGCTGGCATAACACACAGTCTCACACAATACCTCCAGCTCGCATAATATACAGTACATGATACACACACACACACACACTGTGGTAGTCCCCGCAGGCAGATGCTGCAGCAGCTCTTTGACGTGACACCACATGAATAATTTGTGCGCGCCGGTTCAGGCTGGAGGTGAAACAGAAACACAAGGCTGAAAAATCCCACGCTTCACAAACACACCTCATGTAATGCTGATGGCGCCGTGGAGAAAAGAGAGCGGCCCCAACACTTCAACACCTGCAGGCTGAGACGAGCAGAAAAAAAACCCTGAAACACATCAACGCAAGAAAAAATGCAAACTGCTCAAATCTGAGCCCAGTGGCTGCGGAAATGATAAAAGACCAAAGCAGCTGAAAGCAGAGCGAGGAAACTGTCAAACTGCTGGACGTTTTGACTGCCTGTCTCTCATTGGACACACCTGCTTCAGGAAAATGCTGTGTCAAGACATATTCCCGGATTAATTATACAGCACAATCTGCAGATCCATAGCCAGACCTATCTACACAGCGCTGCGGAGTAAGGTCGTGCTACACCAGAGATGCATTCTGGGATAGGAGAAAAAAAAAATGCTGTGGGTTGTTTACATTTCTTTAAACCAATCACAATGATCTTGTGCGGTGGTAAGATCCAGACGCAGTGGCTCTGCTAAATAGTCTCCGGACGGAACTTGTTTTGGTGGAACATTTGCACCAAAAGAAAACGCCACATACAATTTTTTCTTTTTAAAGATAATTTTTTGGGTTATTCTGCCTCTACAGCTAGACAGCTACCATAGCTACACCCTATGGACTGAGCTATCACCCCAAAACCTCATTGGCTCTTACCAGCGTATCTCTGTGTGTACTTAGTCCACAGTCCCAAAGCGTTAGAGAGGAAATGCCGTAAACATATTCTTTTTAGATCTTTACAATCATTCCCTGAAAGAACCGAGCAGACCTGCCTTGTTCCACGACCCAAATGTTCTTCAAAACTTGACATTTCCAGCATGGAGCTCGCTAGCTCGAAGTCTGTTGTTGCTTCCGGAAGCGACCTGTAAAAGATAGTCATAACTGCAATGCTTAGTAGCGGTAGCCTGGTTCCGACCTCCTATGTACTTCTGCTCAATTGTCATTTTCCTTCAGTACTCCATCTGGGTTTGCGTTATATTCGCGGGTTTTCTCCGGTCAAATCTTTACCGGTCCAATCAGCAAACAGAGGGAGTGGCTACGAACGATGACGTTGAGGTTGTGCGCTAGTTTGAGTTGTAGTTCCGTAATTGCGGCGGAGAAAGATGCGAGCGAAGCCATTTGGTCCATTATGGCAACGTTGCCGAATATCCAGAAGTTAAAGCCAGTGCAAGAACAATCTTTGCTGAGTTGTGTTGGTGGCCATGATGTCTTGGCCCTCCTCCCCACGGGGTTCGGGAACAGTTTGATTTTCCAGCTCGCTCCGTTAGTGGTGAAGGAGTTGGCTAAGGCTAACGCTAGCGATGCTAAGCCAACGTCACAACCAAACGTTAGCGATTGGTTATGGCAGATCCAGAGTGGCTCTGGGCAGATCCAATAGTTTTAAACTTCAACAGAGTACCCGCCTTCAAGGAAGTTAACACTTGTCAATGGAGAGTGGCCAGACTCTCTGTACTAATGACATGTACCAGAGTCTGGTAGGACCAGGCTTGTGTACCAGAGTCTGGTAGGACCAGGCTAATGTACCAGAGTCTGGTAGGACCAGGCTAATGTACCAGAGTCTGGTAGGACCAGGCTAATGTACCAGAGTCTGGTAGGACCAGGCTAATGTACCAGAGTCTGGTAGGACCAGGCAATAGTAGCACTACAAGGGAGAGTTAATGCTGTAAACATATTCTTTGTAAAACTTTACAATCATTCACTTTAATAGAATCGTCTTCCTTTAGTCTTACATGAGTGCTCACTGAAGTTTGGTACTTGTTTATTTTATGAGTGTATCCTCAAACTGAAATGAGCTGAAATTAACATCCTCCCCCTCCGGAATATTGAACAATGCTATCAGAGCCCAAGTGACAGCTCGGCTCTGCTTTATTGACTCTATTTGCTGTGGTCAGAATGTGAAGCTCCTCATATTCAGACTGATGAGAAGCTGCAGATCAGCGTGTCATCAATCAGCCAGGCTGAGCAAACATTAGCACAGAGAGAAGGAGAGAGAGAGAGAGAGAGAGAGAGAGAGAGAGAGAGAGAGAGAGAGAGAGAGAGACGCCTCATTTGCAAAGTGAATGCACTGGCGTATTTATCCTGACATGGTTTATGATTACCAACCCCTCTAATACACCCCCGCACTCAGCCCTCTGAAGACTGATGAATGAATTATGAACGTCAGGAGGCAGCAGATAGATAAAAACAGACTGAAGCACCAAGTTTGAAGAGATTATTAAAACGTAAATTAGGGTCAGTTTTTGTCTACTTCCAGTGACGATACATCTAAATGCTACAGCTTACAACGGGGGTTCTCAAACGTATCGCTCAAAGGTCCCTTTCTGGAGCCATGTTAACCAGCTCTGACTGGGGGATCCCGAGGTGTTCCCAGGCCAAGGTGGAGATATAATCCCTCCACCTAGTCCTGGGTCCTTCCCAAGACCTCCTCCCAGCTGGACGTGTCTGGAACAGCTCCCTAGGGAGGCACCCAGGGGGCATCCTTACCAGATGCCCAAATCACTTCAACTGTCTCCTTTCGACACGAAGGAGCAGCGGCTGTACTCCGAGTTCCTCACGGATGACTGAGCCCTATCCATCCTATCTAAAGCTCTCTGTTTTCTGTGTGCTGAAAATAAAATATGGCATAACCCTGGCTGTTAAAATGGAAAACTAACGGAAAGTGCAAGAGCCACAAAACACTGTTCCAGCCAATAGGCAACAGGCGGCGACAGTTGATGGTAGTGGGCGGGGGACTGGGGAGGCAGCATGTGAATGAGCCGGCCGGCCAGTAGTTATCTATCCGTGGATCTGGGGAGCGGAGCTTCCGGTTAATTTTCATAATAAAATACTCCGTGCCCACGGCGGATCATATTTCCCTGCACTACACCTTGAAAACGTCATAATGGGTGGAGACAGGCCTGAAACAAACTGTTTTTTTTGGTTTTGTGGTTCTGTTTATAGAAAGTATATCCTGTTATATTGCGCAATCATACGTGAATTCACGAGATCGCTTGCGTCCTCGTGACTTCAGCTGTCAGTCATGGCCGCAGCCGTTCCGCAACAAATCCGGATCTGGTGGGTATTGAAGGACAGCGGAGCATGGAGCCGACCCGCAGCTGCTCCGCAGTTGGTGGAAATCCGGCGTAAGAAAAGTAGACATTCATCCATCCATCCATCCATCCATCTTCGTCCGCTTATCCGGTGTCGGGTCGCGGGGGGAGCAGCGCCAGCAGGGGACCCCAAACTTCCCTTTCCCGAGCAACATTAACCAGCTCCGACTGGGGGATCCCGAGGCGTTCCCAGGCCAGGTTGGAGATATAATCCCTCCACCTAGTCCTGGGTCTTCCCCGAGGCCTCCTCCCAGCTGGACGTGCCTGGAACACCTCCCTAGGGAGGCGCCCAGGGGGCATCCTTACCAGATGCCTGAACCACCTCAACTGGCTCCTTTCGACGCGAAGGAGCAGCGGCTCTACTCCGAGCTCCTGACGGGTGACTGAGCTTCTCACCCTATCTCTAAGGGAGACGCCAGCCACTCTCCTGAGGAAACCCATTTCGTCCACTTGTACCCTGGATCTCCTTCTTTCGGTCATGACATTCACTCACAAACAATTCACTTTGTTTTCTTTATTTGATTTTTAGTTAAAGGTGCTCTAAGCGATGTTGGGTGACGTTACTTCTTGTTGATGTTCAAAGTATTTTCAAACAAAACAAAGACTAGCTCGCTCCTCCCTCCTCCTCAACCCATCCCCTCCCTTCTGTGCTTCAGCGCACTAACCCCCCCCCCCCCCTCGCCAAAACCTTCTTGTCCGTTATTGGCTGAACACTGGAACACGGTTTGTGTATGTTTGCATGGTCCAAGTTGGACCACTTTATTTTTGTTGGCGTGTGTGGATCCTAGGCTGTCTACAGAGACCGCGTTTTTTACAGTGTGTTCAGGGGACAGGCAACTCGCGGATAGTGAGGAGATGTTTGCTGTATGCGACAAAAAATGTTGTAGCCTAAAAAACGTGTGACATCGCTTAGAGTACCTTTTAAAATGTCAACTGACAAAGAAACAGACTTGTACTCAGCATTGGAACTAAGTTTACTTCTTAAAAATACATTAAAAAGATATGATGTAATCAAAGCCGTAAGAGTTTGAGTCTTTGGCCTTGTGCCGGTGCATAAAGAGAAAGCACGCCTCAACATATGGTGTACCTTTAACTGTGGTGCACAACTCTCTGACTTCAACCCCCATCAAACAGGTTTGGGATGAACTGATTGGAGACAGGCTTTTATCACCTGACGCATTTGTTCAATGCTCTTGGGTCTGAATGCTGCGGCAGGTTTAACAGCTATCCAATCTGTTAGAGCAGAATAGTTATTAACAGATTGTCACAATCATGTGTCACACTATCATATACATGTATGAGTGTGATATTCAGGTGTTCCCATATGTTTGGCCTCAAGCAAGTTCACTCAGATCAGCAGGGGTCCAATGTTCAGTTTTTTTATTTTAAAAAAAATATGTAAAAGAAGCCTGCAGTGAAACACAGTGTTCACACAGTTCATGTTTATTAAATCAACGTGACATTTTTTTTTTAACCCTTGTGTTGTCGACCATGCAAATTTGTCGAAATTTCAACATTTTGTTGTTCTTTTTCTACACTTTTCTCGACGTTTTTGTCGATTGTATTCCAATTTTTTCTCACATTCTTTCCAATTTTTTGACCTTTTTTTAATTATGAATTTGTCATTTTTTTCAATTAATTTTTTTTTCTTTGGCAAAGTTTTTGATGTTTTTTCTGTCACTTTTTCCGATTATTTTTTGCTCACTTTTTTAAGGTTTTTAAGAAAAAAATATTTATTTGATTTTTTTATATAGAAAGTTTTTGTAAACAGGTCAAATTTGACCCGAGGACAACAGGATGGTGAAATATAATACAGCTCTTTCTAATTTTTCTGCAGTGAAACGAAGACTTTGATCCCGTCAGCCAGTTTCTTTGTTTGCTTGCTTTCATGAATCAAACATGCAGCATTGCATCTTCAGTCAACATCAGCCTCAATGAAAATTGGATACAAATTCACATTCACACGTAAGCTTCCCCCCCCCCATGAAATGATCTGTAACATGGTGTTTGAGTGGGTTTTTCTCGGCCTCTCTCAGGACGCCATAGCTGCATCTGAGACTCCCAGCTCGCCGCTTGCTGGCCGTAATGGAAACATTGAATACTGATGCTGTTATTACTCAAGGACGTGTGGACACACAAGCGTCCGTTTGTAAAAAAAAAATGGTCTCTTTTGATGTGAATTGATTGACTGTGAACCGGGGGGACATTTTGTATCACGCCTACCTTATTTACATATACAGTATGTATAGTGTTTATATAGTGGGGTTGTGTGTGTTTGCATATAAAAAGAGAACGGCCACGTTAAATTGCCTGGGAGCATTTCACTGCTCTGCTTTCCTGCTGCGTTTTTATTTTCGTTGCTTTTATGGAAGCTCGGCCTCACATCAAAATAAGAAAAAAATAAAAGCAGAAGGACATATCTTCCTGTTTTGAAAATGACATTTTTACAAGTGAACATCTCGGGAAATGTTGAATAAATACAATCTTTGACTCTGATATCAATTCCTCAGGCACCAGCTGTGTTTGTGTTGTGTGTCCTCAAGGAACAAGGGTAGGGTTGGTGGGGGGGGGGGGACATTATGAAGGAAAAGTGGATGAGGAGAAACTCCAAGAATATAAATGTATTGATTTTGCTATACTACAGGCAAAAAAAGGACTATAGCTCTCATCTGGATGAAAACGAAGGCACCTACTATTAGTGCTTGGATCAAGAATATGGCACAATGTTTGTCAATGGAGAGATTAACATATTCACAAAAACATTAATTAGGGGTGTATGAGGAAATCTGGAAACCATTGGACCAGTTTATTAGCCTAGGAATCTAGACGCACCCACCCAGCAAATGTAATTTGCAGCCAGGGTCAGTCTAGCAACTCTCCGTTGGCTTGCGAGCTGGAAAAACCAAACTCTAGTCAGGCCAATCACATTGTGTATAGAGTCGGTGGGCGGGGCTTATGGCTGCTGCTGCTGCTGGAGAACAGCGGTCTTCTGGAAGACTTGGAGTTCAGCTTTTCTTTGAGAAAAGAACAAAGAACAGCACTGAAGTCATTCTTAAAAAAGGGAAGATGTGTTCAGAGTTTAAAGTTGAATCTATCAACTAGCGCTGCTCTTATTGGTTGGAGCGCTATCCTATTGCGTGCAGAGGGAATTTTAAGTACAACCGTTTATCCCGCCCCTCGGATTGAGCCCAGCCAATGGTGAGTTCAGACCCAACATCTGGATATGGGTCTGGCTACCGCTTTATTACAAAAAGTTAGACATAGGGGAGCTTCCACAGAGGGTAAATGCGTGACAGGATACCTAAAATGTAAAAAGTGTTAATCACGGCTTTGCTGGAGGTTTCATTGTTCTGTACATGTGATACTGTCATTTAATCAGCTTTTAGTTTTTTTAGCTGTTAGAGCACAACAGAGGTGAAGAGAGAAATGTTGTTGCTGGTGGAAAAGAAGTAACAGGAAGGAGAGATGGGAGGGAAGAGGAGGCAGAAGAGAAGGAAACGTGAGGAGGAAGAGAGAGGGGGAGGAAGTCTGAGATTGTCCTGCCCTGAAAAAAACGCTCTTATAGGTAGTTCGTAGCAATTTCGACCTATCTTCATGTTTCTAGTGGCGGCGCCCTCTAGTGGCCGTAGTAGTTATGGCGGGAGCAAAGCAGGAAGTAAGGTATAAAACAAACAGGACTTTTACCCAGGAGACCCAGGTTCCTGCAATTAATTCAGTCAAATCACAAGTACAAGTACACACACACACACGCATGCAGGCACGCACACACACACACACACACACACACACACACACACACACACACACACACACACGCACGCATGCAGGTGCACGCACACACACACACACACACGCACACACGCATGCAGTCACACGCGCGCACACACACACACGCATACACACACACACACACACACACACACACACACACACACACATTGGATGTATCCCAGTTAGAGTGAGGAGATGGGGAAGGAGATGAGAAAAGATAAAGAAAAGAGGGAGATTAAAAGAGATAAAAGGCAGGGAAGGAGTAATTGGGGGGAAAGAAATGTGTAGGGAAGTAGGGAATGAAGGAAGGTGGTATGGAAGGAAAAGAGGAGACCGGGATAGAGAGGAGGAAGCCAAGCAACCGAGGAAGGGATCATGAAGAGGGTGGTATAGAGGAGGAATGTTCAAGGTTGTGAAGGATGTGAGGAGGTAGTTCAGACGCAATGTAAACGGGGATGTGAGAAGAATAAAAAGAGGTACGGAAGGAAAGAGCAGGCAAGGTACTGTAAGGAAAGGTGGAAGCATGGGCGCCGATACCGTGGGTGCTCCGGAAAATACTGAGCACCCACATGTGCCAGGTTGGCAGTAGGCTACATTCATTTAAAATTAAACATTGCAGTTGGTCTGTCATAATGTGATTGGTTATGTCGGTGTCATTGATCAAGGTTACGTGTCAGTTAAACTTCTCATCTCCAGTCCTCTCTGTATTTGTGAGAAGTGGCGCTGTCCTGAGTTGAAAGATGGCCTACTTTACAGCTTTATTATGGCGTGTGTGTTCTTGCCGGCCACTGTCCATTACCTAAGGTTCTGAAATGCAAAAAATGTTTGACTACTTTTTAAAGGGTGTGCGCGTGTGTGCACCCACGGAGGAAAACATAAATCGGCGCCTATGCCTCGCATTGCCAGCTCTATCTCCACAGCGCTGTGGAGGAAGGTCTGACTGCAAAACACGGTCTCACGGCAGTTCGTGAAATGGTCACGTTATTTTTTAATCTATTGATTCGTGTTCACGGGGACTTTTTTGTCGTTTGTTTTCGCAATCCCCGGGCCTCTGGGGTGAAAGTCCTGAATTGTTTGACCCATCCACCCCCTCCCCCCAACCAACCTCCTTACACAGATTTTTCGGCATTTCATGCTACTCGCTACCGTAGTCGTGCTGTGACCACGACATATAAATCGGCGCCTATGGGTGGAAGTGGGGAAACGGAGGAAAAGACAACAGTAGATTGAGCGCATTGCGTCATACGCTGAAAGTCCCGGCCCCCCCGCTGGAGGGGAAAACAGCTCTCCGTTGACTTGTACTGCGGGAAGGTTTCCTCCTCCAGAGACATGCCTAAAAGCTGCCGTGTTGTGATATTCGCTACCAACAATGTGAAGATGTGTTTTTGTAAAAGTACCCGAGTCGAACTTTCATTTAAAAGCATAATTAGGATGGGAACGCCACTTTTAAGTTTCATGTTGTGTTTCTTAGTGTTTTAAAAATGTTAATTTTGATGCGATCAAAGTAGAGCCCCTAGCTCTCCCATTCAAAAGGCCATGTGACCGAAAATACGGTCAATCTTAAGGCGCTGACACACCGAGCTGATAATCGGCCGTTGGACAGTCTGGCGAGCTCGGTGACTCGAGTCTGTTCGGTGTGTCCCGTGCCGTCAGCCTTCATTTTGGCCGACCTGACATGTATAATCGGCGGGGGGGGGGGGCACTGCTGGCAGTTGGACTCAAACGACCCATCTGATTGGTGGAGAGCTAACCCGGAAACAGGGAGCGGAATGAGGTGACTAGAGTCTCTCAGAATCTGAGGAAAATCTTTTAAACTGACCTTTGTTGATCTGAAATGAAGACCGATTCAGCAACTGCACGGCCTATTTCTCTCTTAAAATGTTTCCAGAAACATGTCTCGGTGAACTATTTTAGTACAATATGAGATATCATATTCTGAACGAGCCACCATGACACTCTGGCTTTGAATTTCGACCCCATGTGGCACGTTCGTCCAATCAGCTGCCAGTTTTCATTTTTTGGGTGACAATACAGATTAGCGCCGCCTGCTGCTATGGAGACGTATTACGTCTCGTCTATTCAGTGTGTTCTGAGGCATTTTTTTTACCAACTGGGGGAGACTGATCAGGCCAACTGCCTTTTCTGCCGACGGTCGGCTGTTTGGTTGGTGTGTAAGCAGCTTTAATAGTCCTAATTATGCTTTTAAACGAAAGTTTGACTCGGGTACATTCCCAAAAAGACCCTAGGTTGCATTTTGGTGAGAGTTACGCTTTAACTACTGGGTCCTTTGTACTGGCGGTGGGGCTCAAATTCGCTCTGTTTCTATGTGGTAGGAAAGGTATAGGGAACAAAAAGATGAGGTAGGAAGGTAAATAAGGAGGTAGAAAAGGAAAGAAGGCGGTAAGGAAGGAGATGATATGATGATAAGGAAGAAAATAAACAGGGTAGGACATGAGTTAATGCAGTAAGGGAAGAGGTTCAAGTTGTAGGGAAGGAAAAAAGGAGGCAAGGATAGAGAGGAGGAAGCAGAGAAACAGAAAGAGGTAAACAGGGGCGAGAGATAGAAGTGAAGAAGTGGACGGAATAAGGAAACGAAATCAAGCTGTAGAAACGGGAGAGAACAGGAGACAGGAGAGAGAAGAAAGATGTAGAGAAGGAAACGAGCAAGTGGGAAAGGAAAGAAAGAGGTAACATTAAAGTTAGATTAAAGCGAGGCCTCAGAGGTTGATGTGCGCTTCACTATCTTTGAATTGAACTCTCTGAAATCCATTCTGGCTCAATTTAAAGCTCCGAGCAGAGACGAGTCGATGCGGGGCAGATTTCAGGGCGGCTCCATTATGTGACGAGACATGTAATTATCTGCAGCTACTGCATGTACAAACAAATTTTCACTTTTATAATCTTATTAGGAGATTAGGAGGGCTCGGCAACGGGTTTAGGCACGGCTGTCTGCTGGGGTGGAGGCTGGGTAAAAAAACAACTTATTTACTTCTTAATGGGTTTTATTTTCAATTTCTCTGTCTGAAAAATCAGTTTGGAGACTTTCTTAAGTAACACGTTTGACTGGCAATGCACACACACACGCACGCACACACACACACGTATTGACACACACATACTGACTGACACACATACACACACACACACACATACTGACACACACACACAAACACACACATAAGAATGGACCACCAGACCCCGTGTCTCTGGACCGAGACCAGTGAAGGATATCAGAAGTCTCTTTCCCGGTGCTGGCTGAGCGTTACTGAGCAGCCTCCAACTGAGCTTGAAGACGTAGATGTGACGTGAGCAACCTGTCTGAAAGTGTGAAGTCTTCTGGTAGCTGTGCCGAGAGAAATCTCAATCATTCCCAATCTTACAGAGACGGAGAGTATATTCCCTCACCAATAACTTAATAATATAAATCTTTATTAAAAAATTCATCCCAAAACAACTAACGGTTTCTTATTCAATTAAATTAAAGGTAAAGTAGAATACTTTAAGGCACTGTATATGTAGGAGATAACATAGGAACAGGCTTGATCACTAACATGCTAGTTAAAGTGATGGTTCAGAGTAATTCACCCTAGGGTCCTTTTGCACCATACCCTCGAGCAAACACCCCCAGAAGCTTTTTCACCTGGGTCTAACATGGCGGAGTTAGCGTAGAGTAGCGTTAGCTAATGGACCCACGTTTGTATCTCTTAAATGACCCCACTAATAATGCCCGAAATGATACCAAAGGTCTACACTAGTATATATAGGTTATGCACTCATAAAACGATGGATTGGAAAGTTTGTAAGTACACCAGAAGTTTATGAACACTTGCCTGCTCTCTTCAGCTCTCTGTTGCTGCTGCTGCTACCTGCAGTAAGACGAGTGCTTAGGGCCGTCTATAAATTACTACACCGAAAAGAGATACAACAAAAATATGTATTAATTTAATGATTAAATAAGGTAATGTCTCCAAACTTACCTCAATTATTACTTGTCTCCTGCTAGTTATATTACAGCACTCACTTTAAAAAATAAGTTCAATTAAAAAATATTTTTGTTGCATCTCTTTTCGGTGTAGTAATTTGTAGATGTCCCTAAGCACTCGTCTCACAGCAGCAACAACAACAGCAGAGAGCAGAAGCCAGCAGGCAAGTGTTATTTACATAAACTTCTGGTGTACTTACAAACTTTACAATCCATCGTTTTATGAGAGCATAACCTATATATACTAGTGTAGACCTTTGGTATCATTTCGGGCATTATTAGTGGGGTCATTTAAGAGATACAAACGTGGGTCCATTAGCCCCGCGCTAAGCTATTCAGCGGCTAACGCTACTCTACGCTAACTCGCCCAATGTTAGACCCAGGTGTAAAAAGCTTCTGGGGGGGTGTTTGGCTCAAGGTCATGGTGCAAAGGACCCTAGGGTGAATTACTCCGAACCATCACTTTAACATTAGTAATTAAACCTAAACAGCTTATGTAAGTCCAAACTGCCTGCAAGCTTCTTCTGTACTATATGGTAATTTCTCTACTGTGTGGTTATTACACAATCATTACGTATGGTACAAGGTAATGGAGCCTTTTATACATTGTCATGTTTCTTTAGAAATAAACAATGGACAAATAGTCTTTAAAAGCTTCAGATGTAAAGTCATTCGCTGTCAAGAGGCGTCAAAATGAATGGCAGTCAATGGAATGCTAACGGCGGGTGAGTGCTTGGTAGCATCAAAATGGCGCCATAGGAGGTTCGAGTTCTGAAGAGAGGCTTACCCCCCTTGGTATCTCTTCTAGCCAAAACCCTCTTCCTCCCCTTCCTTCCTGCTTTGCTCCCGTCATAACTCCTATGGCCACTAGAGGGCGCCGCCACTAGAAACGTAAAGATCAGTCGTAATTGCTGCTTGAACAAACGTTTTTTGGGGGGGATTTTCCTTGTAAAGCGATGATTCAGGACTAGGTGTCCTGATATCCGACAATAAAAGGACAATAATCAGTTTTACTATCTGGTGATGTAGCATCAAGTAGGAGTATTGTTGCTATGGTTACCTGTAGCACCTAGTGCACTTCATTCATAAACTGTTGATCAGAACTACTGTGTCCTGTTCAGACAAAAGATATATGTTTTTTTTGGCCTACATCTTTTTTTATAATTCCAATAATATGGTAGTCATTTTTGGTCTTGCTATCAGCAGACCAAGCTCAATCTTTTAAGATTGAACATTAGTCTGGAGGGTCTGCTCTGTATTTTCTACTGCACAAGAGGCGTGGTCAACGGGCATAGTTCAAATGACTCTGTACGCCACGTGTCAAACTCAAGGCCCGCGGGCCATATCCAGCCCCTCGCTAATTTTGATCCGGCCCCTTATATACATTTGGGTTCACAATACATTTTGGCCCACCTACTTTTTGTCACTTTTCCCAATGTTTTTTCCCGACATTTTTTACGCTTTTTCTGACGTTTTTTGGCATTTTCTTCGACATCTTTGTCGACCAAACCGTAAGTGAGAAGACTATCTCAGACATGCAATAATACAGTCAAACATATTTGACTTTTCCCATGACATAAAAACAATAAACTCTATGTCTGGCCCTTGATGTGATTCTCATTTTCTGGTGTGGCCCTCAGGGAAGTTTGACACCCCTGCTGTACGCAATTGGATAGTCCTTCAACCAATCAGAGCAACGATCATGGGTGACGTAGCAGCGACAGCGGCATCAACTGGTTGCTGCGCTTCGGTGGCCGAATGTAAACAAGAAGCTGATTGGTCTTCATCGTGTTAAACCCGGCAATGGATAAGCCAGTTTGTGATTGGTCCCCGCAGATTTGTAACGGAAGCAGGATAGAAAGACGAGCAGGTTTCCAGCCTGAGCTGCAGGGCGAAATTAAAATCGCTGGCAGATCGGGCTGGTGTTACCCAGTCTAAGTCATTTTAGGAATTAAGTGTTAATTCCGTGTGTGTGTGTGTGTATGTGTGTGTGTGTGTGTGTGTGTGTGCTGCTCAAACGCTGCATGTGAACAGATGGTCCGGTTTATTTTTGTTGATGCAGTTTAACCTTTACTCAAAAAGAAATGAAAAGCGAGTCGGTTGGTGTTGAAGCTGCTAACAGATGGCTCCGTCTGTCACAAAAAAAAAAAAAACTCCCCAAAAAACTTCATCTCTCCCTCATCATCACAGGTTCAGACTTTGACGCTTTTTCACCAAAGGTCCTAGTGGAGTTTCCACGTTTTTTTCAGTCTTAGGAGTGTAAAATGAAAGCAGTATTTTGAACAGTTTCTTCAAGATGCTACACTCAAACAGACATTATGTTCCCAAAATGAAAGCAACGTATTTGTACAAAAGTTATATTTGTTTTGGTCCAGGAACTAAAAGATTTGGGGAGAATCAGATATTCTTCTGAAGGGAATATTTTCTGTCACTGCAGGATATCAGTCGTGAAACAGATGTGGCAACGTAGGCGGACTGGCAATCTGGCAGATGGGCCGATGAACTCTTGGGACGATTTGGGCCGCTGGATAAAAAACAGAAATTGTGGCAACAAACACTGCTGTTTCGCACTAGTTTGTGACCGAAGGGGGGGGGGGGTACTGTTAAGTGTACTGTAAGACCCGCTGTGTTTTAATATGCTGGGTAATATAATTTTTCCTGCCATGCGCTACATTAAAATCAATGTGACACACCTTAATAAAAGCGTGGAGGTTGTGGATATGACTAGGTAAGATGCATGTAAATTGTTGCAGCCAACACTGTTTTTTACAGCTGTATTTCGATTTATTCGCGGGAACACTGCCTTTCCCTGCCATTTTTATCGGCTCGCTTTTGGGTCGGAACTTTCCGCGAAGCTTACGCAGCTAGTTCAACTGCGCAACTGGGTTATAGGTTGCCAGGTTGAGGGTTATAGGTTGCCAGGTTGAGGTGACAAACAGGTTGAAAATTGTATATGGTGTGTGGATGCGTTTCATACAAGATCTGGCAACTGGTCAACATTAAACAAACATATTGGTCCGATTATTTATAAAGGAGTTTGGGCCATGCAAATTACGGGAGTTTCCTGGGAGAAATAACAAATGGGGTCTGGGAGATAGGGCTAAAAAACAGGAGAAACCCGGGAAAAACGGGAGTGTTGGCAGATATGCTGCCGTCTGGTGCCGTCGGGCTTCTACTTTTCAAAATAAAAGCTTGCGTCTGGTCTGCTATGTCTTCGTACTTTGGTGCTTTGGGTGTTTAGGTAGCCTTTGTAATAAAATGTTTTAATAATGCATTTCCATTCTGTTCTACGATGGTGCTATGGTAATTTATTTGAAGGGATTATGAATTGGGTGAAAGTGAAAGTCTTGTGTTTTCTCCTTAACTTCTTCAGGACATGAACACCTGTTTCCTGGGTGAAAGTCTTGTGTTTTCTCCTTAACTTCTTCCAAGACAGACTAAATATGTTTGTCAACGACCTTTTTTTCCATGACTAAGACGAGACGATGACGAGACTGTGCCAATGTCCGAAAACGCCGACTAAGACGAAATTAACATGCATTGTTTCCGAAAAAAGACGAGACTAAAATGTTTTGCATGAAATAAAAACTAAGATAAAATCTCTCTTCATTTTCGTCTACAGTCGTCTCTACTTTTCCATCATGTGATAGAATATTCAGCATTTACTAGGGTTGGGTACCGAGAACCGGTGCCTTAATGACCGTTATTTACCGGACCGAATAGCAACGCGGATTTCGGTGCCACTTAAATGCCTGCGCTTCTCTCTGATGCTCCTAAACGGACATTAGAGGCAACCGAAACATCGCTGCACGGGACGCTAGTTAACACTACACTTGGCAGCAAGTAACGTTAGCATACCGTTAGCTAGTTAACACTACACCTGACAGCAGCTAACGTTAGCCTACCGTTAGCTAGCAGCTGGATTAAATACGGTTAAAATGCTGACAGCTAAACGGTGTAAAAGTGTGTCTGTATTTCACTGGAGAGGATTCCAACAGGGAGACGTACGACAATCTGCAGCTGCCGTTGTCTGATTCTGTGTGTGTTTTGTGGTCTGTGATTCATTTGTCCAACATTTCTTCCTTGAGTATGTTTGTGACGCAAATTAAGCTAAAAATAAGGAAGTAAACTAACTTAATTTGACTTCATTTATCCATAATTTCTTCTGTTTTAGACGATGTGACAACGCCACAAAGTCTGTCACCCATCTTTGATGTATTTGTTTCAGCCGCAGAACACACAAACACAAATCTTTAAATAAAAGATAATTGTCGGAGCCTGACAGAACCAATCTGTGTGAGCAGCTGAACCTCTGAGCTTCCTCATCAACCTAAACTCTTCATCCGTCAACTTAATCAGAGTCAGAACCTTTCCCAGAAGTTTTCTTCCACTGTATGAGAATATTTTTCTCTCCTCGTCAGCTTGCCCGACGTTTGACAACATAACGGCAATTACAGCTCGGGGAAAAAACAGTCCACTTCTTCTCTGATTGTATCTTTTTTTAAACTCATTAATTGCAGGATGTTGTTTTTTCTCTCTCCGTCTGCGACACATTGTCACAGTTCAGAATTTCATCCCAAAAAAAACTGCACTTCAGGTTTTTTTCTCCGCTGACTAAATAAAAAAGTTTGTGCAGCGGTTTAATTGAGGTCATAGAATAGGATACACTTTATTGTCCCCGAGGGGACATTTGTCTTGGACATAGTGCTACAATCAGCTGCTTCACAACGTAAACATGTAACAGAAAAAATATTCTAAAATCAACATAAAATGAAATAAAATCAACATAAACATGATATTAACAAAGCGTCCTAGGACACAAAAGGACACACATGATAGCACAGGCAACCCAACATCCTAAGAATTAACTGTAATAATTAAAGTGCTCATATTACGCTTTTTCCCTTTCCTTTATTGTGTTATATATCTTTTTTGTGCACGTTATAGGTTTACAAAGTGAAAAAGCCCAAAGTCCCCCCCAAAGGGACTTACCATCTCCAACAGAAAACCCGGTTCACCAACTGCTCCAAACAGCTCTATTGTAGTCCAGCCTTTACTTCAGAGACAAACATGGGTCACTTTGGAACACAACGTTATAATGCTCGCCTAGCTGCTAGACATGGCAGCTCATCACTCTATCTAAAAAAAAATAATACTCTGCTTCTGACTGGCTAGTAGTCCTTACCTAGGTACTGTCAGGGCATGCCCTCATACTCTGCTTCTGACTGGCTAGTAGTCCTTACCTAGGTACTGACAGGGCACGCCCTAATACTCTGCTTCTGACTGGCTAGTAGTCCTTACCTAGGTACTGTCAGGGCACGCCCTCATACTCTGCTTCTGACTGGCTAGTAGTACTTGACCGCAGTGTATTTCTGTGATAGAAACACTGCAAGCTGCTACAGTTTGCTGCTCTGCTGCATCGCAGGTTGCTGAACACACCTGACTACAGGAGACACTAGCTCAGACTGGAGGAGTGTGAATAGTTGGTGCGGTTCGAGTACGGATCACGTTCTCGGTACGCTTGTTTGGTCCACTTTTGGTGCGCACCAGAGTTGGATTGATGCGTTCTCACCTGCCCTGACGAAACGCTCAGGACTCTTTCAGTTGTAAACCATTTGTCTTCACCCTCCTGTTGTCCTCGAGGGAAATTTGACTCATTTTCAAAAAGTTTCAATATCTGAAATTTGGGTTTCTAACACAATAACGTGGATGGTTCTCTACAACACTCTTCACAAAATGTATTCAAGTTTATAGCATTTGAAAAAAAAAAAAATAATGGTAAAAGAACGTTGAAAAAAGTGACAAAAACGTCAGAAAAAACTTTAAAAACCTGGGGGAAAAAGCCCCTCAAAAATTTCAAAATGTGCAGGAAAAAAAAAAAGAAAAACGTCAGGAAACGTGACAAAAACATCGGTGGAAAAGCAACAAAAGTGTCCAAAGAGATGACCATAAAGAAAAAAAGTTTAAAGTTTGACCCAGAAAAGCAAGAAAAGAAAGAGAGGAAAAATGAGAGGAGGAAAGAAAAGGGAAAAAGGAAAGAAATGAGGGAAAGAAAGATAAGGAAGGAAAAGAGGAAATAAAAAAGGAGAGATGGAACGAAAGAATGAAACGAGGGAAAGAGAGAAGGAAACAAGGATAGGAAAGGAAAAAGAGGAAAGAAGGAAGGAAAGGAGGATATAAATAAAGATTGACATATTGCAGGAAAAAAGGAGCAAGAGGAAGGACAGAAAATAAAGATGAAGGGAAGAAAATGTGGAGGTATAATTTATCAACCAATCACGTGTCTGGAACGTGGTGGTGGGCGGGGCTTCATCACAGAATACATTTCTGACATAAAAATGTTCCTAACAAGACAATTCCCCTGGAGAAATAGAGAGAGAGAGAGAGAGAGAGAGAGAGAGAGAGAGAGAGAGAGAGTGTGTGTGTGTGTGTTGTAATGAGGGGGATTTGTGTGTGTGTGTGTTGATGTGTAATGTGGTGTGTTTGTGTGTGTGTGTATGTTAATGTGGGGTGTGTGTGTGTTAATGTGGTGTGTGTGTGTGTTAATGTGTGGTGTGTGTGTAATGTGGTCTGTGTGTTAATGTGGTGTGTGTGTGTTAATCTGGAGTGTGTGTGTGTGTGTGTTAATGTGGAGTGTGTGTGTGTCTGTGTGTGTGTGTGTGTTTATGTGTGTGTGTGTGTGTGTGTGTGTGTGTGTGTGTGTGTGTGTAAATGTGGGGTGTGTGTGTGTGTGCGTGTAATGTGGGGTGTGTGTGTGTTAATGTGTAATGTGGGGTGTGTGTGTGTGTGGGTGTGTGTGTGTTAATGTGTGTATGTGTGTGTGTGTGTGTGGGGGGGGGGTTCTGTCAATGGCGATTATTAGCCCTGGTTCAGATCAGCCGAGAGTAATTTGATTATTATGACGTCCCGGGGGCTTTTCCAGCGCTCACTGATTTACTTGAAGGAAAGAAAAAGTAAAGGCGAAAAAAAGAAAAGAAAAAAGATTTTAATTCATTTCTCCCTGAAGGAGGCGTTCAGAATCACTTGATAACGAGCAGGACGAGCCGCCGCCGCCGCCGCCGCCGCCACCGCTGCCGCCGCTGCCTGACTATCAGAGGAAATAAACGCTGACGAGACGAGCTCTGACATATATTACATACCTTTCACATATATCTGGAGTTATTTGAACAGCTAAATATCATTTTAAGGTGCTCAGCAGCGTTTCAGCGGTACTGATGTTATCACTTCTGACCATTTTTTGATTGATTTCCTTTCTCCCAGGCAGCCTTGGGTTGAATTAATTCCAACAGAAACCACCTTGTAGAGACTTGGAACTTGCTGGATGAAAATCCATCACAGTCAACATTTCGTGGGCGCCCAGGTACCTCAGTTGGTAGACCGCGCACGCATATGTAGAGGTTTACTCCTCGATGCAGCGGGCGCTGGTTCGACTCCGACCTGCGGCCCTTTGCTGCATGTCATTGCCCATCTCTCTCTCCCCTTTCATGTCTACAGCTGTCCAGTCAAAATAAAGGCCTTCAGATACAGTATTAGGGGACCACTAAGGCCTATATAAAAGAGACTTCAGATACAGTATTAGGGGACCACTAAGGTCTATATAAAAGAGACTTCAGATACAGTATTAGGGGACCACTAAGGCCTATATAAAAGAGACTTCAGATACAGTATTAGGGGACCACTAAGGCCTATATAAAAGAGACTTCAGATACAGTATTAGGGGACCACTAAGGCCTATATAAAAGAGACTTCAGATACAGTATTAGGGGACCACTAAGGCCTATATAAAAGAGACTTCAGATACAGTATTAGGGGACCACTAAGGTCTATATAAAAGCATCCAAAGAGCAACATGTCATGGGACCTTTAAACTTTATTTAACCAGGTAGGCCATCGAGAACAGGTTCTCATTTGAAATGGCTACCTGGCCAAGAAAAGCATAGGCAAGACAACATATAGTTTCACATTCAATACAGTACAAGAAAACAGAATACAATATGCTACAAAAAGTGCAGATTATGTGGGCATTACAAATGCGGGTACGTAGTGAAGTGTAAGTAAGTCGATGGATATGCAATACATGAACAGAGAGTAAATATCACTGCTGAGATGGTGTAAAGAGTCAACAAACAGTTAGTCTAGTGGTCTAGTTAGTGAAGTAGAATCAGTTATAACACAATATGAATAGACAGTTTAGATAAATGCTAAAGATGCGGTCTATTAAGTGAGGTAGATCATTAATAACACAGTAAGCAGTAATATAAATGCTGAATATATAGAAGAGACAATATACAGTTAGTGCAAGTACCAGTGGTACTATTAATCTGCAATGGAAAAAGGAGGACGGGGCATCGTGGCCGAGCCGATTAGAGCTGGTGCTAACGGTGGGTAAGCGCCATATGTTTCCCTTATACCATCTGCCTGTTTCACATACTTTAAAGGGGCCAAGGACAAACTTTCTATAGAGACACAATCCTTGTTTAAACTTTCCGGACCTAAAGGTCTGCCGAAGCCTAGTGCTTTAAACCAAAACTTTGTATGTCTACTCATTTACATGGCTAAACCAAATACATTGGGTATATACATATAACACGTATTAATTATATTATCATCACAATTACCCCCATTTTGTTGATGACTGAATAAAACTACTAGTAGACTACCCCGATGAAATCACAATGATATGGTCAGGGTTATTTTGTCGGGAGCGTGCCTTTGTTCCCACAGCCCGATGTTCCCACATTTACTTTTTCATAAATTTGTATCAGATTTTATCCCCTTTTCTCGCAATTTGGTAGCCAATTACACCCAACCTATTATCCAGTAGCAATAGACTACAGATGGTATGTAACCCTAACCCTAACATAGGGCCTAATTTTAAGAAAAATCTTAGGGCTGATAGTCTCTTAGGGACCATCGGGCTGTGGGACCATCAGGCTGTGGGACCATCGGGCTGTGGGACCATAGGGCTGTGGGACCATCAGGCTGTGGGACCATCAGGCTGTGGGACCATAGGGCTGTGGGACCATCAGGCTGTGGGACCATCAGGCTGTGGGACCATCGGGCTGTGGGACCATAGGGCTGTGGGACCATAGGGCTGTGGGACCATCAGGCTGTGGGACCATCGGGCTGTGGGAACATAGGGCTGAGGGACCATTGGGCTATGGGACCATTGGTCTGTGGTACCATTGGGCTGTTGGAACATAGGGCTGTGGAAACATAGGGCTGTGGAAACATAGGGCTGTGGAAACATAGGGTTGTGGGAACATAGGGCTGTTGGAACATAGGGCTGTGGAAACATAGGGCTGTGGGAACATAGGGCTGTGGGACCATTGGGCTGTGGGACCATTGGGCTGTGGGACCATTGGGCTGTGGGAACATAGGGCTGTGGGACCATTGGGCTGTGGGACCATTGGGCTGTGGGAACAAAGGACTGTGGGACCATTGGGCTGACCCCATTTTGTCCGCAGATAACAGTAGCACTGAAGTAAAACTCAAACATTGTTAGTTTATTCACAAACTTCCCAGCATGCACGGCGTTTGAGGAATCGATTTAAATATGACAAACAAAACAAATATGGGTCAAGCTAGAAGCCTGCTTCTATCAGAGGCATGAGCAAGGCACTGGGAAACATTATTACTGTTATGCTGGAAACAAAACATACTGGGCCAAATACCAAAATGCCAATGAGCATAAGCCCAGCCAGCAAATTGTGTGTGTGTGTGTGTGTGTGTGTCTGAACAAGATTAAGAGCTAGATTTCAGAAGCTCTGACAGTAAACTTTGCCTTTGAGTGTTGTTTTGGGGTTGTTGGGGCTCCTCCAGGGTCCCGCAGGCAGAGAAATGAAGCGCACCCTTGGCCGAGCGCTGATTAGTATTTGACGATGGCTTTCACCCCGGGGCGGTTCAGACGGCTGACCTAGTTCAATGCCTCAATGGCCGACACGGACATTCAGTCCTCTGGCCTTTTAAAAAAAACTCCACGTCTTTGTTGGGACAGCATCACCTTCAACGCCCCTGCCACTGCCAAAACCTTCCCCAAGAAAATCTCAATCTTCCGAGCACAAACAGCAGCTGGAACACAAGGCCGTGGTGTATTGTGGGTTTAGAGAGTGTAAGGTCAGCGCTGAAATACCATTTGCAGCTCCTTGGCAGCACTCGCTGTTTGGGCTTTTTTGACAAATGATGTACTTTCACCTTTTGATTTTCCTCTGAAATTGCTTTTGGTAATTGGAGACTGACGTTCTGTGTATTTATTTATTTATTTATGGATGGAGTGCTGAACATTCGGTACTCAAGACAGAAAGAATGAATGTCCATCTAACCGTTGAGAAAAAACAGGCATAATAACACAAGTGGTGAGTGTAAATAAATCAAGTCAATAAGAAGAAAATAACATATTCATATTCTTCCTCCCAGAGTTTTTCATTAAAACCAAATGCAACTTACTCACAGAAACCTTAACCCAGGCTACATATCTGAACGACCGTCAATGCAGCAAATTAAACGCACCACTTCAGTGTCTGCGCGTTATGATTAAACAGCATATAAATGCAGATTTATATCTCCAAGTGCCACTGGCTATAGTCATCACCACACGCTGTTCTCATGAAGCAGTCGTACATATAGCTACGAAAAGTAAAGCGCTGTAATCCGTATGTATTCCACGTATTTATTACTGTCAGCAGCACATTGACTGCTGCTGTATAAGAGCGAAAACACAAGACTTTCACCCAGGAAACAGGTGTTCATGTCCTGGAAGAAGTTTAGGATAAAACACAAGACTTTCACCCAGGAAACAGGTGTTCATGTCCTGAAGAAGTTAAGGAGAAAACACAAGACTTTCACCCAGGAAACAGGTGTTCGTGTCCTGAAGAAGTTAAGGAGAAAACACAAGACTTTCACCCAGGAAACAGGTGTTCATGTCCTGGAAGAAGTTAAGGAGAAAACACAAGACTTTCACCCAGGAAACAGGTGTTCATGTCCTGAAGAAGTTAAGGAGAAAACACAAGACTTTCACCCAGGAAACAAGTTGTTCATGTCCTGGAAGAAGTTAAGGAGAAAACACAAGACTTTCACCCAGGAAACAGGTGTTCATGTCCTGAAGACGTTAAGGAGAAAACACAAGACTTTCACCCAGGAAACAGGTGTTCATGTCCTGAAGAAGTTAAGGAGAAAACACAAGACTTTCACCCAGGATACAGGTGTTCATGTCCTGGAAGACGTTAAGGAGAAAACACAAGACTTTCACCCAGGAAACAGGTGTTCATGTCCTGAAGAAGTTTAGGAGAAAACACAAGACTTTCACCCAGGAAACAGGTGTTCATGTCCTGAAGAAGTTAAGGAGAAAACACAAGACTTTCACCCAGGAAACAGGTGTTCATGTCCTGAAGAAGTTAAGGAGAAAACACAAGACTTTCACCCAGGAAACAAGTGTTCATGTCACTGGAGTACTACTTAAGGGGACCAGTGTTTTATCCCAAACCACCATCTTTTTTTTCTAATCTTAACTAGTCCTTTTGGTGTCTAAACTTAACTATCGTCGCCGCATGACGGTCACCTTTTCTCGGCTAATCTCAACTGTAACAGCTGCTTAAACGACCGTCACCTCATGGTGCTCTGTACCCGGCTCACAGTCATCTTTCCTCCGCTAAATTTAACTGTAAAACAGCTAAACTTAACTGTCATGTGACCAGCCGGGGGTTGCTGTTTGGTAGGATATCATATGAATTGTTGTGCCTGAGTTTTCGTACGATATCAAACGAACCCGTTCTTGAGAATGGGCTGATCACTAACACAACCGGACACTCATTACAACTCTTAGACGACTCAGCTGCACAGAACTTAATATATTGTATGTTGCAATTAAAGTTATAGAATCCTTAAAGTTAAACCTGCCTTGCTTAATGCAAGTTCAGCCTCTATTAAAACCATTATTTTACATGATTTTATTATTACTTGATTTCCTATATTTGTTTAACAGAAGCACGAGGCATCACTGTAGTGTAATAAATATTTTTTTTCATTAATTGATTAGTTGTTTGGTCTAAATATGGATCAGTGTTTCCCAAAAAGCCCAAAATGACATCATCAAATGTCTAGTTTTGTCCACAACTCAAAGATATTCAGTTTCCTGTCACAGAGGAGAGAAGACACTAGAACAATATTCACATTTAGGGAGCTTGAATCCCAGAATCTTCACCATTTTTCACATCAAATGACTCAAACTGATTAATCCATTATCAAAATAGTTAGGGAATCATTTTATGAGTTGATTGATAAATCAATAAATCTCTGCAGCTCTAAATAAAGTTGTATTGATTTGCCTGCTGTTAACTGCTCTCTGGGACAGTGTGTGTAAACCTGATCAGGGTTCAACATTAAGCGTTGCCAGATGGCACGGGGCAAGTCAAACGCAACGCCAGGCTAGTAAATGAAACAACCCACTTGCCCGTTCGGGCATCATCGTATCATAAATTATGTTATTGTCTCTTGCCCCCCCTCCCCCAATTTGCAAATATGACAAACAAAAGCTCATATGGTACAGCTTACAGAAGACAAATAAGACGAGAAGGTCAGATAGTGAAATAACATTTCAGTCAAAGCATAAGTTAACCAGGTCACAAGGAATGTAAAAAATGACAAATGCACAAGCTGAGCAGACAAAAAGTACAGTAGTATTAGTTCAATAAAACAATCAAACAAAATATCAGTAAATTAAATAAATATGGCATAAAGAAATCCGGTTACAATCCTATAATCAGGCTGCTAGTTAGAAGTCAGGTGGACCATGAAGTAATCCCAGATCCCCAGAGTCCCAGGCTCTTTGTCCCTTATCCTAGCCTAGCATAACCTCATATGATGCTGTCCCACTCATGAGGAGTTCCCACTCCTGCATTGTTGGCTTTATGGGTGATTTCCAGTGTCTTAATATAATTCTGTGCCAGCAGAGGCCATCCCAACCATCAGGACTGAATATACGCATTTTGTCAGGGTCGGCGCTTCTATATCAGTCCCTCCAGAAAAATGTGATTATGCGATCGCACAATTCAATGCATAATCAGCCTTTTTTTAAATACGCCGCACTTTCGCCGCATAAATTGCCAATTTCCGCGCAAAATATGCGGTGCTTGCATGATTTCATAATCCCTGCATTATCGCTGCAAAAAAGTCACATAATATATCTTAGCAGAAAGTTGAAAAATGTTGCGTTTACTTCACACAAGAGCAGCCATTTTCCCCTGTTGCCATGGGAACGTTATGAAGTGACGTAATTACGCGACGTGAACATCATCGAAAAGCAGGGTGCTGGGGGGGGATTACTTTTTTTCTGTTTTTCATCAAATCGCAGTTTTTGCAAGTTCCTGCAATTTCATCGCATAAAATTGCATAAATATCCCGCATATTCCATCGCAATTTTTAAGAAAACGTGCCGCATAATCAAGGATTTTTGCCCGCAACAATCACAAAAAAACTCTACCAAAAGGCATAGTCTTGGAGATACTGGCCTGGTTACTCCTGCCCATGTCCCGAGAATGCTTGTTGAATGATCTGATTTGAATGTGAATTTGGCCAATCAAGAATTTAGTTTGTGCTTGATGCGTTTTTGTTTTTTTTTGTTTTGTTTTTTTTACATTTTTTAAGCTTTTTGATGTGTTTCATTTTTTTTTACATTTTTCTCTTCTTTTTTGACACTTTCTTTGATGTTTTTTTTCCAAATTTGGATAGGGGCCAGTAAAAAATAGCCTTCGGGCATGTATAATTTGTTTTTGACCGACCGGACAAGTGAAAAAAAAAACCTTAACGTTGAACCCTGCCCAGTGTTGCATGTTGAATATGAACTTGAATGTCCTGTTGGGACAGATATGTACAGTCTATGTGTCAGTTTTGACTGTATTACAGACAGGATCCCGATCGTCCATGTGACTGCAAGCACTTCGTGTTGGCCTCCCTATGCTCCTCGTGCTCCTCATGCGTGGATCTGATGCGAACGTGCATGAACGCCTCATTAGCTATAATACAATTGCCTCTGTTAGCGTTGTTGTCCCGTTGTGAGTTCCTCAGCCTTGTCCCAGACGCACGCCACACACAGAAGACTTCCTCCCCTGTGGGTTTGTGGCTAACGTTACAGTCTGGGTGGGAACCAGCCGTTTCGATTGGCTGTCTGAATCACAGTCTGTGGAGCTCTAGTGTGAGTAATCATGTTGCATGTAAATAAATCACTTATGGTTCTGTTGCGCCCATATTGCTTTCCAGACTAAATTCATATGGATGGATTTCTTTCAGCTTCACAACATCTGGAAACGAAGCATACAGTAATGAGGAATTTACATTCTTACGAGACACATATTATAGGCTACATGTACACATGTTCACATTTTTAATGGCCTATTGTAATGTTTCAAGACCAGGGCTGCACGATATGAGGAAAGTATGCAAAAATGTTGTCAAATATCGCGATAACGATGTTACTCGCGATACATAAACAGATATTAAAACTGATTTCTGCAATTCTGCATTGCTTTCAGTATTCTTCTACACCACAATTAATTATATTCAATATGAAAGGCACCACTAACTAAAAAAGTGACAGTTACATTTTAAAGTGCAGTTTTCTTAAGATATTTCTTTCAACTAACAAAAACAACAACAGTTTAGTGTGTGTGTATATGTATAAATAAATTTCTAAACCAAAGACTTAAAGGGGTGATAGAATGATTATATAGGGTATTTCACACTGTTCCTTATGGTCTCCTAATGGGGTATGTAACATTGGTTGGGCTGAAAATGGCCTGGTTGATATTTTACTGGCCCTTATGCATCCCTGTGTTTTGGCCCTATTTGTAACAAGAGCTTTTCTTCCAAATATGGTATGGTCATGAATATTTAGATGAGCTGTGCGGGTGATTGGCGACTTAGCGCCATACGCAGACATTAGAGACGCGCTGATTGGTTGAGGCGAATCCCCAATACACATACATTAGAGAAGCGACAGAATCTCATATTCCAGACACTGCAATGTTTCATTACCAAATTCACTTCTGAGACTTTTTAGCGAGAAATCAACTATATAAAGCTCAAATATGGGCCGTTTACAAAAATTGATGGCTAATTGCAAATTTGGTAAGACGAGTCGGACTTTAGGAGCTCCACACAGTCTGAGCGAAAGCGGCAGCCTGCTGGGCTCCATACCCAGGGCAAAGTCACCCTTTGTGGATACTGCATAGGGCGCCAGGCGGCCAGCTGCCGGCATAACTATATCTATAAATAATACATTTACGGTTTTGAATGTCCCAATGTCTTATAAAGCTAACCGTTGTGTCCGATTTGATTTTAAGGCATTTTTATGAACGGCGAGGCGTCTTTGTAGGACAAGCAGCTGCTTGCTATATGTCCCATTCATTACAATGGGGAAATACCGCAGCTAGCTAGCTACACTTTCGCCATAACTAAATTATATTTACTGTTTGAATTTCGTCACGCCACTTATACAACTCATTCCCCAATGTCTTATAAAGCTAACCGTTGTGTCCGATTTGATTTTAAGGCATTTTTATGAACGCGAGGCGTCTTTGTAGGACGAACAGCTGCTTGCTATATGTCCCATTCATTACAATGGGGAAATATCGCAGCTAGCTAGCTACATTGTCGCCATAACTAAATTATATTTAGTTTGAATTTCGTCACGCCACTTATACAACATCATTCCCCAATGTCTTATAAAGCTAACCGTTGTGTCCGATTTGATTTTAAGGCATTTTTATGAACGCAAGGCGTCTTTGTAGGACGAACAGCTGCTTGCTATATGTCCCATTCATTACAATGGGGAAATATCGCAGCTTGCTCACTTTCGCATAACTAAAGTATATTTACAGTTTGAATTTCGTCACGGCATTAACATTACAGGTTCCTCAAGGTCTTACAAAGCTTAGCTAACACTTGTCCGATTTCGGATTTCAATTGAATGTATTTTTGTGAATGTCAGAGTTAGGAGGAGGCTAGCTAGCTCTCATTGATGGACTCCATCTCACCGCGGCTCTATCAATGAGACTCGCGGACAAGAGGCGTTTATTTCCCCGATTGTTTGTTTAAATAACTACACACATACCCATTATAAGATTAACTGAAACCTGCGGGCTGCCGGTAAAAGATTGCTGGCGTGAATAAAGCTCGCTGACACTGCGGGTCAGGGCGATGATGTAGCAACCCAGGCAGCACCAACACCGGCACTAAACTCCGACACACAGTCGGAGAAAATTTGCAATTAGCCATTCATTTTCGAAAGCGGCCCATATTCGAGCTTTATATGGTTGATTTCTCGCATAAAAAAGTTTCAGAAGTGAATTTTGTAATGGAATAGCAGAGATCTGCGTGACCTAGCTAGATTCAGAAAACTACCTGATCTCAGGTCAGTTGTGTAGCCTATGTAAATGTTGGGGCGTGACTGTTCTCTTAAGGTTCCGGATTTTGAGACGCTTGCGTAAGCAACTCAGCTTTGTTGGGATTCGCCCGTTTTCAGCGGCAGTTTCAAAATATGAGATTTTCATAGTAAAGGGGTGTCAGTGGGATTTTGAGCTTCTATGTATGTCCTATTTACCCACCAAACTGTCGTTATTCAACTATGACAGGGTAAAATCGGTTTTGCATTCTATCACCCCTTTAAGATTAATTTAGTCTATGATCTCAAAGCACCGTTCTGAGATTAAACGTGCCCCGGCTCTCTCTCTGTCTATGTCTCTCTCTCTCTCTCTGTCTCTCTCTCTGTCTCTCTCTCTCTGTCTCTCTGTCTCTCTCTCTCTGTCTCTCTCTCTCTGTCTCTCTCTTTCTCTCTGTCTCTCTCTCTGTCTATGTCTCTGTCTCTCTCTGTCTCTCTCCCTGTCTCTGTCTCTCTCTGTCTCTCTCTTTCTCTCTGTCTCTCTCTCTGTCTATGTCTCTGTCTCTCTCCCTGTCTCTCTCTCTCTGTCTCTGTCTCTCTGTCTCTATCCTCTTTTTTTCTCTCCTGCTCTTTCTCTCTCCCCTCTCTCTCTCTTTTTTTCTTTTTTTTTTTTCTCTCTCTCTTTCTCTCTCTCTCTCTCTCTCCCCCCCCCCCTCTCTCTCTCTCTCTCTCTCTCTCTCTCTCTCCCCCTCCCTGTGGGGTCATAAATCAAGCTGTTCCACCCAGCGCTCCCCCTAGAGGCCTAGGGAACGTCCATTGTGTAATCTGGATGTAGCGGGGGGGGGGGTTTGTTGTATTTGTTTTCGTGGATTGTGTGCTTTTTGTTGTTGTTGTTGCATCATCTCTGAGAGGGACATTCGGTGGAATTTCCAGCGGAAACGGAGCAATCCCGGAAGTGGAACGTCATCGATATAGACCACTAATACACTGACTATGGAGAAGTAGCTCAAACTGTCTGAATTATCCCTTTAATCTACATTTTTGATAGGATTTGAGTATGTTTTCCTCCTCGGCTGGTTTTGTTGTCAGAGCTCTTCAACCTGGACAACAGTTGCTGTTTACTCACAGTTGTACAAAACCTGCAGAACTGTGACTTCATGTAGGGCATGCTCTCATCATATTTACTCAGCCTGTGTTTGTTCACAGTGCTAAGCTAACCCCACATGATAGGATAATACACACACACACACACACACACACACACACACACACACACACACACACACACACACACAACAGGGAGTCAGATCAGACGCCACAAAAACAAAACGCACAGAGATGGAAACAAAAAAAGGGATTACGTTTTAAGGCAGCTCTTTGTCTTTCTATCCCAAAAAGTGCTCCAAAGCATACGGCGATATCGGTCGTTCATTCCTACCCTCTGATACAACCCGCAGGAGCGTTTTCCGACCTCATATCTAAACCAGAGAACCGTGTTTGTTTATTTTTTATTAGATAACATTAGTAGTTGTTGTATGTGTAAGCTTGTACTTTGGTTTGACATTACTTTTTGGAGTTGGTTGATTTGTAATTGTGAAACTGTTTGTTCGACCTCTCAACGCTGATTAGAGCACAAACTGACATATTTGTGGTTGTACTTACCGATGGCTTAAAGTCATTAGTATGATTAGTAGATTGAGTATGAAGAGAGACAACGGTAGCGAGTAGTATGAAAGACCTAAATGTAAGGAGGCAGGTTGGAGGGGGGGAGGATGGGTCAAACAACACAGGACTTTCGCCCAGGAGACCGGGCGTTCGTGTCCGTCCGAACGTACATTTTATAACCCCGCCCCGCATCTTTTCCTAAACCTAACTGTCCCGTTCTTGTGCCGCATGTCAATCAGTTCGTCCCGATCCAGAGTGCAAAAGTGACGTCAAGAGTCCCGATGCTAAAGGAGACTTTTAGCGTGAATAACAAACACCAAAGGATGCACTTTAAGCAGGAAAAACAAAGGCCCATGACCAAGCATCCAAATTTTACGTGATGGGCGCAACCCACATACTCAGCGCTGCTGCTCATCCCACAAATGCATGTTCCTTACAAATGGGGCGCCATTTGAAAGGGAACTAAACAGGCTTTCCAATGGTATAAGAGATATTGGCAAAAAGCATTGTTACCACAGAGAAATAATCTACCAAACACAAATTTCCTTAGTTTTTGTGCTAAGTTTAGCAGGAAAAACAGAGGCCCATGACCAAGCGTACGTATTTTCCGCGATGGGAGAGTGAGAATGGGTTGGGTAAAACATTGGAGAAAAATAAGTTGCAATTGTTTGTTGTAGTTTCAAGATTTATTTTTAAAGAAACTAAAGAGGTCCAAACCAGGAAAAACAGACCAAAAGTCCACCTAAGTAGGTTAACAGTAGGGATGGGTAGGCTACCAAATTCAATCCTATTTTTAGTGACTTTATTAGATAGGACAGATTTAGACATGAAAAGGGAGAGAGAGGGGAAACAACATGCAGCAAAGGGCCGCAGGTCGGAATCGAACCCGCGGCCGCTGCGTTGAGAACTAAGACTCCTTATATTGGCGCATGCTCTACCAGGTGAGCTACCCAGGCACCACTGTATTGAATGAACACTTTTTAGGCACTAACTGAATTGCCTCTAAAGTATCGAGTGTCAAAAAATGCCTCGTCATTCAATACCTAATTTCAATACGTAAGGAGAAAATCTATTCAGAGTCAGTGAGCCAATCAGCACGCAGCACGCTTCTACTAAGATCTAATAATGTCTGTGATTGGCTGGCTAACATTACACGTCGTAGAGACACCCAGGAAAAACTCTCTGTTACACAGAGACGGACTCACGTACATAAATACAAAAAGATTTGTGCCTTTAATGTTGTAATTTCTTTTTTTTAATTGAATTGGTATCGAAAACGGTATCGTTTAGGAACTGCTATCGAAGTCACGGTATTGGTATCGTTATCGAAAATACCCAGCCCTAGTTGACCGTATACGCATGTTGTCCACCTACAAAGACACATCCTCATCAGTGTGTCCCATATTGTCCATCTGTCCTCGCCGGTCCAGACAGAGACAGAGGTAGAATATATGGAAATGGCCACCTCTCGGCTCCTTCATTATTCATATTTCATTTAGCCGGTGAATAATCAGATTACTGCTGATGAACATGCTGAATTATTCAGGAGGCTGTGATTGGGACGGGGGATTCAACTGGTGGTGGTGTGTGTGTGGGGGGGGGGGAGTGAGTGAGGGGAAAGAAGAAAAACAACACATAATAGAAAAGTAAACAGGAGTAAAGTGATGCCATGGTTACGATTGTAAGCTTGGGTTGTTAAAATGTCCATTACTTTAATTAGTTACCTTTAGCTTAGCTTAAAAAAACAACAATTTTATTTACTTTCCTCACTTTAAAATTGCACAATCGCTCTTTTCCTTTATCATCTACTCGACAGATGTATATAGGCAGGTTTGTGAGAGCCTGAGGAATCAACCATACATTCTAGTGTGTAGTGTTAGCATAAAAGGGCTAAAAGAGGCTAAAATCTAGTCAGAGCAGCTGACACACACACACACACACACACACACCGTGTCAGGTAATTTGAAAAAACAAAGTGAAGCAGTGGAAGACGCTTGCTTCCAAAAACCTCTCAGTATATGTGCGCCTGCTCTACCACTGACCCAACCCGGCCAAAAGTCTTTGTATTAATTGAAAAATCCTTTCATTTCAGTCACTGTGCTCATTTTCAAAAAGAACACCATGTCGCTACAAATTTTAGTTGTACATATTTTATCTTCATCTTTACTTGCACTACTTTTTCATTTGTCTTAGATTAAGATTTTGCTTTTACTTGTGTGTTTTGTATGTGTGTGTGTTTTTAAAAGTTATTTAAGAGCATTGTTGTAGGTGTCATTGTGGGTTTTCTGTTGTAGTTTTTTCCTGTTTTATTTTGTAGTCTCTCTGCTCTCCCATGTTATGTCTTGTCTTCTGCTTTCCCGCCTGTGGGATTACCTGTCTCCACCCCTATGTGTTGCACCTGTGTCTCATTGTCTCCCCTGTCTTGTGTATTTAAGTTCAGTCTTTCCTTTACACCTGTCCGAGATCATCCATTTTCCTTGTGTGCAGCCTTCGAGCGGTTTTGCCCTGTTTCCTGGTAAATTTTTGACCATTGCCTGTTTTATTGGATTGCCCTTTGCCTGTCGTTTAGTGGACACTGTTGCCGGAAAGTTTTATTAACGTGCTAATAAAACCATTGAACTGTACTCACCTGAGTCGTGCATTTGTGGGTCCATTCCCTGTTGAGCGTGATAGTAGGCGCCTGAGGCCGAAGATTTTCATTGCCAACGATATCATACATCCATCACAGCTTCATGTCCAAATAATGACCAGTGTCAAACAGTAAAAAAAAAAAGTTCATCAGTTGTAGTTAATGCTGGCCACGAAGGGTGCATGTTTTTGTGCAAACATTGCAGCCAGAAGTTCTCTAGCAGCATGTGACTGTGATGAAAATGAAGAGGTGTGTTCATGTTTCTCTCTGAGCAGACTCTAAACAGACCTGACGTTCAGAGGAGGACGACTCGCAGCTTCAGAGAGGTTTTTTAGTTTCGGACAGTGAACCCAGCTGGGTGTGATTAAACCTGCCTGACCCCGAGTGACTGCAGAGGAGGGGGGGAGGTGTAGAGATGAACCTGGGCAACAACACACCCACTGCACCAGCTGCTACCCTGACAGACCGTGTGTGTGTGTGTGCGTGTGTGTGTGTGTGTGTGTGTGTGTGTGTGTGTGTGTGTGTGTGTGTGTGTGTGTGTGTGTGTGTGTGTGTGTGCGTGCGTGCGTGCGTGCGTGTCTTTTAAAACAAAATGTTGGGTCTTTACAATGTTAAAAATCAAGATGGTTTCCAGCATGTTTCCATAGCATTATGAGTTTTTTTATACTAAAATATCAACATGGCATCATGACTGTAAACATACACGCCACTTTCCTGAAGCCAAATGGCGTGTTATCTGTACGCATTTTGAGCTATCCACGTGTATGTTACGTTGTATACAGCCATGCTATTGCGAGAACAACATGTGTAAAAAAAAAATTAGTAACACAAATAAACGACTAAAAAATTACAAAACATTTGGCCACGGTTACGGTTATAAGCTTGGGTTGTTAAAATGTTCATTACTTTAGTTACATTTAGCTTAGTTTAGCTTGTGTAGGATTCATATAGGGTACAGATTTGATCATTGGCAAATTATCAAATATGTTTTATCAATATTAATAAAGTTATGAATATGGTTATTAATAACTTTATCAAATCGACAAACAATCAAAACGGGGCACCACCCTGCAAGTCAGGGACCAATAATCAAACTGTGGAACAGTCTCATTTCTGTAAAAATCCTTTAAAAGGAATAAAGGAAGGGGTGATTTTGAGCGCAATTATCACAACAAATACACCAATAATCACCAGCAACTGCTAATTAAGTATAATCAAATTTATTAACGTCACAATTATCAGTAGCCAATCAATAATCCTTCAATAATAAAACGTATATACCTTTTTCAGTATCACAACCCAAAACAAAGCAAAAAACAAAACAGCATGTGTTGTGGACACCTCTGGGTGTGTGTGTGTGTGTGTGTGTGTGTGTGTGTGTGTGTGTGTGTGTGTGTGTGTGTGTGTGTGTGTGTGTGTGTGTGTGTGTGTGTGTGTGTGTGTGTGTGTGTGAGAGTGAGAGAGTGAAAGAGGAGGGGCGGTGTCGAAGTGTAGTTCTAACACAAAACAACTCCCAAAATGGCTACTCCTGTGAGCTGCACAAAACTATTTAGCCTCAAGAGGGCGATAGTGGTGCTGGGTGCACGAGGAGGGGGTTGAACAGGTCGAGGGGGGGGGGTTGCTAGGCAACCCCACGTGGTTAAGCTAGCAGCTTTAGCTCGGGAGCTACGTGGCTAGCTTGTGTCCGTGTGTGTGTTAGTAAAAGGAACAGAATAAAGGAGGAAAAGAAAAGAGACACTCTGATCTTAGTTATCGATAACGGCCAGCTCAGTGGCTAACAGCTGATTTCCGCGATTGTCTCGCAGACAGTAACTAAACTCCGTGAAAGGAGTGGTTTAGCAGGTAGCACTAACGTTTTTTTAACCGGCTACTTAACACAACAAAATCAAACCATATAGTGATCAATTTATACATTCACAGAAAACAGATTAATAATCACGGATAGACCAGTACATAATTAAAATCACAGATCACATTAATGGCAACAAGTGGTAGCGAATCCTTTGCTCATTAATAAACACTACTTATCTCTGCCCAGACGTCAGCCTTTTTACGGTGTGTTCAGTCCGTTTGTTCCTGTCCATAGATTTCCACAGAAATGAAACAGAACGGGTCCCTGGCGCTCGTCAGCGGCCACGGAGAAACTTCCCTCCAAAAAGGCAGCAAGGGGGAAAGTTTGGTCGACTTTGAGAAGAAAAACGTTGTTTCCTTCTCACTGCAGATATGAAAACACTGGTGCGTTTTTCATAGGATCCTCCGAAATTAAATCCACTTTCTCCAGAAAATAGAAGTTGAGCACAAGCGCTTGCGCGTCTCCTGTCAGCAACGTGAGTTGCAAGTGAAGACAACAGGATTTTGGGTGATCAGGCTTATTTATAGGTCAAGACTCCATGCTGTGTTTATGGTCCCGCTGACCCAATAGGAAGACTCGAAACTCTTGAAAGTGTCGAGACTACAATCTTGTAGTTCTTTGACTTCCTGCCAGTTGTGAGGCTTGTCCCTTCTGGCTGGGACTTTAGCATAGAGGTGTGAATTAACCAGGCTTTGGGGTTTACATACAGGCCACGATTCCTTTGTCTCTCTGGTCAGCTCAATCTGAGGCCTTTTTGGTTAAATCAGGTTTAACCAGCTTCTTGGTCCCCAACACTTGAAACGACAATGCGAGTGAGGATGGAGAAGGGATCTCTGAGGAGCTATGAGTGAGGATGGAGGAGGGATCTCTGAGGAGCTATGAGCGAGGATGGATGAGGGATCTCTGAGGAGCTATGAGTGAGGATGGAGGAGGGATCTTTGAGGAGCTATGAGTGAGGATGGAGGAGGGATCTCTGACGAGCTATGAGCGAGGATGGAGGAGGGATCTTTGAGGAGCTATGAGCGAGGATGGACGACGGATCTCTGAGGAGCTATGAACGAGGATGGAGGAGGGATCTCTGAGGAGCTATGAGTGAGGATGGACGAGGGATCTCTGAGAAGCTATGAACGAGGATGGAGGAGGGATCTCTGAGGAGCTATGAGCGAGGATACAGAGAGCAGCCTTCCCGGAAGCTGTGCTAACTCCGCCCATACAGCTGATGAATTCATGTGACGCTTCAGAGGAAAGGAAGTCTCATCTCTCTAAAAACACATTTCCTCGTTTCCTCTCTACTCTCATGAGTTCCTCGCATCTCTCCCGTGCTTCCTCGTGGGATGGACTGAGACGAGGAAGGGAAGCAAGTGAAGGAAATGTGGATTTAATTTAAGGGAAGTGAGATCCAGCCCTTATGAGGGAACTTGGCGCTCTTTTAATGTAGCTAGCCTAGACTCTACCTCAGTTCCTTTATCATCTTCTCACTTATGTTTGTATTTTTCTTGTGTTCCGTCCACTTTGTTTAATCTCTTTCTGTACACACAGGCCTACCTTTTCTCCCACTTTCTTGATGCATGAGCCTCTGTTTATCTCTTATGCATATATTCTTTCACTCACTTTCTCTGTCTTCTTTTGCATTCTTTGTTGGTAGGCTGCCTCTCTCTTCCTCCTTAACATTCAAAGCAGCGTCTGAATAATTCCCGTTGAAATAATTGATTTCCTTCTCCCTTTTTTGTCTGCTGGACTGCTCAGTAAATAATGGATGGCTTCATCATCAGGGACTCCCGGTCCCTGGAGTCTGAGTGACGGCTGTTACTAATAAACACACACACACACACACACACACACACACACACACACACACACACACACACACACACCCTTCTTGGTAGTAGGATGCAGATTATGGAGATTAAGAGATGACATTATCTTGTGGAAAAAATACACAATGGAAAAGTAAACAGGAGTAAAGTGATGCCATGCTTTCGATTTTAAGCTTGGGTTGTTTAAATGTCCATTACTTTAATTAGTTACCTTTAGCTTAGTTTAGCTTGAAACTGCAATTTTATTTACTTTCCTCACTTTAAAATTGCACAATCGCTTTTTTCCTTTATAATCTACTCTACAGATGTATATAGGCAGGTTTGTGAGAGCCTGAGGAATCAACCACACAGTCTAGTGTGAAGCATTAGCATAAAAGGGCTACAAGAGGCTAAAATCTATGGTCAGAGCAGCTGAGTTGATAATTCTTAACGAACTCAGCTCTATGACCTCAGCACAAGGAAGCGCCTCGGTCCTAGCCGCATCCCGGGTGGCTGTGGCTCAAGTGGTAGAGCGGTCGTCTACCAATCGGAAGGTTTGTCATTCGATCCCGGGCCCTGCAGTCCCGTGTCGGAAGTGTCCTGGGGCAAGACACTGGACCTCGATTTGCTGAATGTGTGAATGTTTATCTGATGAATAGCGAATGGTTCCTGTACTGTGTAAAAGCACTGTGAGTAGTCATTAAGACTAGAAAAGTGCTAGTAAGTCAACTCAAGTAAATTTATTCATAGAGCACATTTAAAACCAACCTAGGCTGAACAACGTGCTGTATAAAGTTATATTATGTTATAAAAACAAAGGGAGACAATAAAAATATGGACACAATGAACCACATACAAACAACCGACTAAAAATGAGTTTTAAGACGAGACAGTAGAGATGACCTAATATGAATGGGAAGTTTGTTCCAGAGTCTTGGGGCCACAACGGAGAAGGCACGGTACAGTCCATTTACATCCCTGTCGTGCTAATAATGATGTTAAATTACACCCTCTCGTGTAATAAAGTAACTATAACGTCCAGACACAGATTCACATCACAAAAGAACAGAATCACATGTAGACAGACATCCCCCAGTATTAACCGGAAAGTGAACAACTGTCTGTATAAAGGTGTTTTGGTGCTATATAACTGCATGGTTGTAGATTGCAAACTGGGTACCATGCGTAAACGTCAATTTGTGATGAAAGTACACTTTGGGTAGTCTGGTTTATTCGCTCTAAACCAGTTGATGGAAACGCTTCTAATTCACATTTTCTTTTAGATGGAAACATGACTAATATGACCTGCCTCCATCACTCCGCCAGAACACATCCGCATTCAGCTGAAAGATGTGACTGAATAGGTGCTGTGTTTCTTCTAAAAGCCATAAAACGCTTAATGGGGCCCATTCTTGACCTTGTTCACTTTACATAATAAGCGTTTTTCTCTCCTCTGCTGAATGTCTATTAAAAAGGAAACTGCAAAGCACAAAATGACCCCGGACCCCTCGGATAGATAAAGGGTAACATGAGGTTCAGGTAAGTACTGCTCTTTAATAAATGTCCTTTATTTACAAAAGGGAGCTAGTCTGACAATATAAAGTGAAGAGATTTTTGCTTTAATCAGGTCAATACTCCATATCAGTCTGTTTCTGATTTCTGGTCTGTTATATTGCCATTCTGCCTTGCACTCAGATTGGTTTCGGTAACTCAGACGAGTTACTTTTGCGTGCTCACGAGTACAGGTGCACAATATGAGGATGTGATATGTGATAACAAGGTTGAATATCGTGATAACAATATTGCGTGTGATAAATAAACAGATACTGAAGTGTACTCAGTTTAGCCTTTCTACCTATTCTGCTAAAATACAACAAGTGGCTTGTTGAATTCAAAACAAATGAAACAATCTTTTATTGAACAAATTGAACATTGCATTAAAAAGAAAAAAAGAGACATTTTAATTTAAATTTTTGAGTCCCAAAGTCGGTAAATCTGCCAAATTCTGCTTTGAGTGTTTCGGGTAAGTTCAGTTTGAAAACAGTTCCCCTTATATGGGGATGTTAGTTGCTGGGATGTCCAATCAGAACTGTGGGCCTGTTTTGTAGCTATGGGTAAAAGGACCGAATGCTGAAGGAAAGGCAGTCATTTTCTGCAGAAAATACCTAAATGCAGGTCAGAATTTATTAATGACAAAAAAACGTACAACAAAGAGTGTCCAGGCGACTGGCAGAGCAAAAAACTTAACAAGATACAGGCTGTGTCTCAAACCGCACACTTCTGTCAGTACACTGCTAATGTGCACTGACCACTTCCTGCCGTAGTGCCCACTTTGGATGGCTAGTATTGTCCCAAACGGAACACTTATGTTAAAATACTTACCGGAAATGACGAGCGGTCGGCTCGCCCCGCCGCCTCTGAAAATCTGCCGAAAATCTCTTAAACTGACCTTTGTTGATCTGAAATGAAGACAGACTCAGCAACTGCACGGCCTATTTCTCGCTTAAAATGTTGTATTCTGAACGAGCCGGCATTATGCTCTGTTGTGAAAGCCGGGAGAAGCCAGACCCATGTGACGCATTTGTCCAATCAGCTGCCGGTCGACGTCCCTGGTCCCTCCCCTTTCCGCTGCGTAGTCAAGATGGCGCCCATTTAGTGCGCGAAGTGTCCATCGTTCCACACTGAACTTTTTGACCGTTTTTAGGGGGTCATCCGGGTACTTTCAGTGCACTGACTTTTTGCGTTATCTACACTATATACTTAAAACTAAGTGCTTGAAGTGTGCAAGTAAGCGCTTTGAGACACAGCCACAGTTCCAGACAAAACCAGTAAGCTGCAACACATGCTACACACAGAACGACGAAACAGAGGTAGTGCTCCCACAAGACACAAAGGAAAACACAGAGACTATAGAATACACAAAGTAAATGAGAAAACAAGCAACAGGTGACACTAGGCTGGGGAACAGGTGAAACACATTAAGGCGGGAAACACAAGACAGGAAGTAAAACAAGAGAAAACTAGGGTGAAAAGACAGACTTCAAAATAAAACAGGAAACAGAACAAAACAGAAAATAACAATCATGACAAAGATCTTATTATTGCACCATCCGGTCTCCCTGAAGAGTCTTTGATTTGACAAATTGACCTACGAAAATCCACAACAGTGCACAACTAAGTGGGTCAAAACCGAAATTGAAATGCGGGCCAGATCAAAATGTACGAAGGGCCAGGTTTGGGGACTGCCCATTTCTCCGACGCTCCATTGTTCCGACCTCTCAATAACCTGAAAAATTCCCTTTGGTCCTACAGCCCACTAGTTTGAAAAAAATAAACCCTCTGCTCCGACATCCCATTGTTCCAACCGTATAGGCTTTTGTGGATCAAAGGGACGTCGGACTAGTGGGCTGTAGGACCAAAGGGAATTTTTATTATTATTTTTTTTTTATTGAGAGGTCAGAACAACGGCGCGTCGGAGAAATGACGTGGCACCCCAGGTTCGGCCCACAGGCCTTGAGTTTGACACGTGTTTTAGTGCCTCTGTTAAAGTTATATTAGCTTGAAGTTGTTTTGATCAGAGTTCAGTACGAGCAGCAGATTGAACGCTCTAGTTATGATGGATCCTTCGATAAAAGGAAAGGTGTGTCCTCGCCTGGCAGTAAAGCACCCAGCACATTCTCCACAACGACAGGTCGATGGAACAGCAGTCTGGAACATAAAGCTCCAATGTGTTAGATCTTGAATGCCCGCAGGTCAAAGGTCAGCACTATAATGTGGGCGAGCAATTTACTGATGAATGAAGCCCCAGCGTGTGCATCCTTAAGGTGAGAGACACACAGTGGGACTTCATGTTCCTGCACTGACCAACCGTGCTTTGAGAGAAAAACATCCACGCGTTGTTTTCACCTCGGTTATTATCCATCTGAACCGGCAAATGGAGAACGTTTGGGCTTTTATCCGAAGTGCATCAACATATTCAGCTGATGGAGTCGAGCTAAATGGATCATGCTGTGTGTCCTGACCTGCTCACACTAGCAAACACTCAACTCCACTGAAATGATTCAACCTTTTCACGCTAACACACTCTCCATGTCTGTAGCATTAATCAGAAGCTGCGTCTGAATCTACCTCATTCACGCTTTCCTATATCTGGGGTTTCAACTGTTTGAAGACCAGTGAATTATGACTTTTTTTGTCTTGTTATGCACATTTTCAATAAGTACATTGGCATTGCATTAACTGTGTCCAAAAGAAATAAAGGAAAAAGGTGTGTATTTATTTTATTTATTTGTAGTTTATTTAAATAGGGACAGATACAAAAAAGCATATATTATTACAGAAATAACAATCCGATGCCTGTATCACAGTGTTTGTAGCCAAGGCTAATTTGCAACACCAGTCCCTAGGAGGTGTATGTTACTTACATAAGTCTAGATTGGGGCCCATGTTGCATTAAACCTAGTGTACATCCACGACGTTCCACATACGGGATTGACAGATCTCTGCAGGGTAAATCAGCTAGCTAGACTATCTGTCCAATCTGAGTTTTCTGTTGCACGACTAAAACTACTTTTGAACGTACACATGTTCCACCAAAACAAGTTCCTTCCTGAGACTATTTAGCAGAGGCACCGTGGCTCCGCTTGACGCTTAGCGCCGCCCAAGACGATTGTGATTGGTTTAAAGAAATGCCAATAAACCAGAGCATGTTTTTTCTCCCATCCAGGAATGCTGTGTGGACTAGCCAGACCTTCCTCCGCGGCGCTGTGGAGGAAGATCTGGCAAAGCGAGACTACATGACACCATAATGATTCTTAAGAACGCCTCACATGGATCAACATTCATTCATTAAAGAAGAGAGCAAACACACCAATGCCATCTTACTGTCGGTGGGAAGTCACAATGAATGTCACATGTCAGAGCTCAATACATGATGTCATCTTCTCTGGATTTATTGAATATTTTTACACAAAGGATGATGAAAATGAGCACTGATTTAAAAGTGATCGAGCCCAAATTTTACAAATTAGGGTAAAAGTTTTAATAAAAGAATATAACGAACATATAGCTATGGGGACACTATTGTGTGGGAGTGTTGAGGGCTTTATGTAGTGTATAAATCTCAAAATTTGGATGCCCAGGTAACACTGCTGAAGCTAAAAGCAGCGCACTCGGTGGCAAACTGAGTGATATCGGAGGAGACTGTCGGCAACATAAGGGGTTTGTTCAAGCAGCAATTACGACGTAAATTTACATTTATAGGGTTGGTGCCCTCTAGTGGCCATTTTAGTTATAACGGGAGCAAAGCAGGAAGTAATGTGACGAAGTATAAGAGCGCCAAAATCCAGGCTCAACCCCAAGACCCGTAGGAGACCCGTAGGAGTAGGTTGTGCAGTTTTTTTCTCCAGTTAAATCTCTCCGTCCAACCAGCCCAATCCCCATTATTATGTACTGTTATATAAACCTGTGAGATGCTCATGCACATGGTAATGGGTAGTCATGTGCAGCAGTCACTCACCCAGACACTTTAAATCCAAAACTGAGTGATGATTATCAATATTAAATAAACATTTACCCAACACTGTGTTTCGGTTTTATCTCTGTTGTGGGTCAGGAGAGCAGTTCGGTACTGTACTGTGTGTGTGTGTGTGTGTGTGTGTGTGTGCGTGTGTGTGTGTGCGTGTGTGTGTGTGTGTGAGCCACAACGAACGTCGCTCATGTGTGTCGAAGCTGAAATTGGTCGACTGTGTTTGTGACGTCTGTTATGTTTACAGACAAACATCGAACTGCAACTCTTCTTATCGGCTTTCTGAATAAAACACACACACAGACACACTAACAAACACACACACACACACACGGGAAGTGTTGCATTGTGTCTTTGATGTGTCGGGAGTGCGAGTATTTCACTGCCCGCCTGGAAAAAACGGAACGAATCAGAGGATTAGGGAGGCCTGGGAGACACTGCAGGGTGTGTGTGTGTGTCTGTGTGTGTGTGTTTGTTGTGTGTGTATACATGTGAAGTCGGGGGGGGGTCACGCTATGTTTGGTGCCCTGATTGCTGATCCACTTCCTCTTCATCAAAGAGACGAGGAGGAGGAGGAGCAACGCCGCTGCAGCCTGAAGCCTGCCAGGAAATTCAGGGGGGAGTTTGAGATGTGACAGCATGACGAGCAGCATGGAGGGGGGGTGGTTGCGGTCACATTTGGGCGATAAGATAGGAAGAGGGAGAGCAACTTCCTGCTGGCACTGTGAAAACAGCTGCAACACAAACTTTTTTTTCCCCCCCACATGAATCTTCAGGATTTAGTTTCCCTCTGGACTGCTGACCTTTGTCAACATATTCCAGTTTGGGGCTACGTTTGCTAGGGTTGGGTTGCGAAACAGGGTGCCAATATGGCGCACCAGTTCCTAAACGACCTGTATGTACAGGACCGAATGCCAACACAGATTTCGGTGCCTAATTTCGGTGCCACTTAAATGCCTGTGCTGCACTCTGTTGCTCCGAAACAGACGTTACAGGTAGTAGTATCTGTGCATGTGACGCTATACTTGGCAGCAGGTAAGTAGCTGGCTTAAACACGGTTAAAATGCTGAAAGCCGATCTTTAAAGTGCCCATATCATCAAAAAAATACTTTTTTTGGGGTGTTATTTTGTGTCTCTGGTGCTTCCACACCCATACAAACTTGGAGAAAAAAACATCCATGGTGTTCTGAGTGAGATACGGTTTCTGAATGTGCCCTGCCTTCAGTCTCCGGGTGAGCTGGTCAAAATCTGCACGACTTTCTACGTCACTAGCCGAAACGAGGTGGCTAACCGTTAGCATGCTAGCTCGTTCTGAATGGCAAAACACTGCTACAACACACGCTAGTTCACCATAATCTCCAAAAGAACTACTTCCATGTCCCTGTTCTGCAGGTATTCCACGCAAGGTTGGAAGTGCGCCCTCGTTTAGAAGTCTCCCAGCTAATCCTGCCTTGTGTGTGAGCCTTACCTAGTTACTGTGCATGTGCGCCTCCCAACAAAGATGGGACAGAAGTGCGATGCCTCACTCTGTAGCTGAAACAGAGACCTGAACACACGGTGAAAAGAGGAGCTGCAGCAATGTGCAGTACAACAAAAATATGGTGTTTTTTGAAAATTAAACCATGTAAACCTATTCTGGTATAACCTCTAAATACAATTATGAACCTGAAAATAAGCATAATATGGCCACTTTAATGTCACCAACGGTCGTTTTGTGCGCTTCTTTTTTTGTAAGTGTTGGTTTAATCACCGGGACTGTTTTAAAAGTATCGTTTTTGCACCGCTATTGTGAAAAAAACAGATGATACCCAGCTGTAAAGTTCACCTGCCTCATGGTGTTTGACAAGTGTGTAATCCTCCAGCGTCATACGGGAGGGTTTCACACGGGAGCATCCAAGCTCTTCAAAACGAGTCCAAACACGCAGAAAAGAGGCTCGGACAGGCAGATGGCTCTGATTGGAAATCTAGTTTGATATGAAAATACATCTTACTGTGCAGTGATGCAGACCGTCTCTATCTCTGTCTCTGTCTGTCTTTTATAATCCCTGTCTGCTGCTTACAACTCGCTGTCAATTTATTAACAAAGTTTGAGATTCAAGTTTTCTTATCGTGTGTAAAAAGCAGCAGCGTGTTCCATTGCCATGAAAAGTCTGTGCTTTGGTCGCCTCTATGCAATGCGCATTAAGGGCGGCAGTAGCTCAGTCTGTGGGGACTAAGCTTGGGAACCCGAGGGTTAGGTTGCCTTCTGGACACTGCTGAGGTGCACTTGAGCAAGGCACCAAACCCCCAAATGGCTCCAGGGATGCCGTGTGGCTGACCCTGCGGTACCCCTTTTAAAATGCACGTGTGTACACGTTAGAGCTGTTAATCTTCCTCTATAATACCATTCGAACTTGATTTGTTATTTTTTGTTGGAGAAGAAGAATTTCACGTTTCTGTGTGGCCGAAACGTTGTGAAATAAAGTATTTGCATGCATAATGGACAGTGTGCGGGACTTCTCCAACAAGTGTCGCTGGTAACCTTTGCCTTTTCCGACGCACCTGCCCCAGAAAAGAGGTGTGCAAATGCGCTTTTGAATAAAATTTGTTATTTTTTTAAATATTCAATTAATATTTGAATATTTAATGCTCAAATGCATATTATTAATATGTACTACACTACTCAGACTTATACATTTTCAATGCCACTATAAGCATGTGGTTGTTGTTACACGTTCTGTCCACTAGAGGGACTTCCACCATCAGCCTGGCCTTGAAGGGGACCTACATCACGGCGCATTGCATTTCTGGCCCGCCACTTTGTTTACATTCATTTTCCACCACGAGCACACAGCGACCAACACAAATCAACAGAGAACTCTGTAATGAAACATTATCTAACAAGTGTAGTGAAGCGGCTCTGTTTTAAAGGCTAACGGTGCTCGGTTAGCACAATGACATCATGTTAGAAAGTACAGCCGAAACAATTTGTCATAAACCGAGTAACAATAGTGTTAGCCACGATGCTAACGGCATTAATAACTAAGCCAAACGGTGCTGTCAAAACTATTTTAGTGATTTATAAGCAACCTGTTTCTTGCAGATTGTCCTGTTACTGAGAATCCAGCTGTTAGAAGGTAATATATGAAGTGGAAGCTAACTCTGACAGCTGTAGGGCAGCTAACATAAACTTTAGCTGTCTCCACGAAGCTCCCAGCTAAGCTCCTATAACTCGCGAGGCAGTTAGGAAACAATAACGACCTTACTAATGATAACGTAAGCATTTTGGCTCGGTGGATGTCAATTTTAATGTCAATCCCAGGCTGTAACTCCCCCCTGTACTTACGTTACTCAGTACGTAACGTTAGCTCCGTGATCTCAAAATGCCACTTGCTAACTTATTGTTCATCAGACGTGACATGACAAAAGCATTTCATTTACACATGCGGGTAGGCCAAGGCGAGACAAGGGAGATTAGCTAACGTTAGCCAACACATTTATAAAAAAAAAAATCAGATTCAAATAGTAATTTATTTCGGAATTCACAGCCTAGTACAACAGCCCTAGTACACGTACGGAACGAGGGATTCGCGAGACGCATTTCAACTACCAACTGCCTTGTTTACAAGGAAGGACAAACAATAATAAAGTTTAAACAAATGTACAATTAAAAAGTAAAACAAAGTTAAATAAAAATGTAATTCAATTAAAAAAAACATCTGTGGAATTTTTGGCCGGACGCTGGTCCTGGAGGGAAAGCTCAGGGCGTCTTCAAAATTATTTAAATCCTCCCTCCGGGGACAATGAATATTCACACAAACTTTCATGGCCGGCAGTTGTAGAGACATTCAGCTGCAAACCAAAGCAACTTAATTCAGATCACAGCGGCTGCTGAGTGAACGTGTGCAGCAGGAATACAGAGCAGAGCGTTCATTAGGCTGAAGTTAGCTCTGTCAGTTAGCTACAGGGCATGTTTAGCCTCCCCAAACTGATCCAGCTTCGTCTGTCGCTGATAGTAAGCTTATGTTATTGCAGCCGTGGGGGATTTTAATTAAATCAAGAGCTCTTCACACTTATTGTTATGCATAAACAAACTATTTGAATTAAATAAGACAAAAATGTTGCCTGTCCATCTCATCTCCACTGGAGATTACAGGACTGGGGAGGAAGTTGCAGGAACTGACACACTGCTAACGGCATACAGATCTGTGTGTGTGTGTGTGTGTGTGAAGTGTTGTCTTCAAGCGACTCTGGAGACAAAGCCCCAGAGGAGAGTTTCATGCGCTCTGCATATCTTTCAATTTCTCTTATTTATCTTCTGCTGTTTCTCAGACTTATTATCAGTGGTAGTTGAAGGCTTTGCTCAAAGGCACTGTGGCTCAACAACAGACGTTGACAGCCTTGAGTTTGGCGTTATCGACGTCGGCAACCGGACGTGACTATTTTTGACGGGAGGGTGGAGCCAGGGAGTATGACGCGGTGGCAATGGTGCTGCGCTAGGCTAAATGCTGAAGAGGGAAAGCCACCAGATTCCATGTAAATAGACAGTAAATTTAGCATCGTAAAATCCACTTCATTCAAAGTCAACAGAAACAAAATAAAACTATGAAAAGCGGTTTTGAGTCGTCTTTCCACTTTTCCAACCATCACAGCTCTGGTTTTTGTTGAAATAAACACATAGTTTACCGATTTACATGTGACAATATGTTGACTCTATACACGCTAAAAGTACTGTTTTTTAAATGGAGTCTGGTGGGTTTAGCTCTAGCAACTTCAGAGCTGTTTCTGGTTAAACAGAAAGGTCTTAAAGACGTTGTAGAAAGGTCTATCTCTGTAGGGATCCTTTCCATAATCTTGTCACACACTTAGAAAAATACAAGCCCTTCAGTGGTAAAAACAGCACTTTTAGTGGACCAAATTGATGCTGAACATTTGCCCCATAGGGATACATTGCAGCCTGGTCCGTGGCTGCCGGTTACAGCGTTCTCGCTTAATACTGGACCAGTTTCATAGATAGTTGTTCCCATCAGTCACTTACACACAAAAACCTAGTAAAATAAGATCCAGGTTGCAAAAAAATGGTTAAGGAGCTTCAGCGCTGGTTTCACTTTTTCAGGCCTGGGAGTTTGGCCGTTATTTTTGACAGTTTATGAAACCAAACCGGAGCTTTCTATTGGACGTGGATTGAGGCGTGGATTGAGGCAAACATTTATCAAGACTCTTGTGTTTGCCATGTTGTTGTGAAGCTTGTGTGCTCTCTGTTAGCTTAAAAATAATTACTGTAGCTTTAAATCAACCAACTGCTGGGGGGAAAAAAGCAAAGAGTTCATTCCACTTTACAGTGAGCGGTAACTGACACTTGATCATGATTAACATGTGTTTCATATTTCACACAGCTCCTGGTGAAAAGAACGGGGGTGTTGGTAGAATGGGTTCGGGAGCTGGTGTGTGTGTGTGTGTGTGTGTGTGTGTGTGTGTGTGTGTGTGTGTTATGAATCCCAGAGATCAATGCAGCGTTTGATCTGCATGTATCTGAGTGATGTGAGAGCTTCCAGAGAGCTTCCAGAGCTACCAGCCCAGGGGGAGGCTCGGTGTAACGGGCAACATCTCGCTCCGCTACACCACCAACCCCACACACACACACACACACACACACACACACACACACACACACTTTCATCTGCTCGGCTGTTTCATCTCTCTCACACACACACACACACGCATGCACGCACGCATGCACGCACCACGCACACACACACACACACACACACACACACCAGCAGCATCACGTCCATCATGTTCCTGCAGGAACAAAGACTCTGAGCTCACTTTAAAGCATCTGAATCTGATTCTCATTCAGAGAATAATTCAGGGTGAAGGAGCTGTTTGGAATCAAATTGCCGTTCATTGGCACATTTTCAGACTTTTTGGCTATTTCTTGTGCACAGATGCAAATGTTGGCCCGATGGTAGATGGTGGTGCTATAAGGTCAGAGGGTCAGGTCGACTACATTATTATATCGGACGCAGATCCAGTTCATTTTTTTTGGGCCTTGCATTATTTTCTCCTTCTTTCGTGCAACAATAAACGACTGCTGAAGCTTTTAACTAGCTAGCAACGTTGTGTGTGTGTGTGTGTGTGTGTGTGTGTGTTCAACTTGTCTCACTCCCAACTCAGCAAATACTGACGCTTGGTCAGTGTCTCTCAGCGTCAGATACCGATGCAAAAATCACCCTTCAGCGTCTGTATGGAACGCACCAGGCAGAGAAGCAGCTTGACCGCGGCGCTGTAAGATGACGTAGTATTAGAGTCGTATGAAAGACCGAAACTCTGATGTAATAGCCGAGACACACCAACCAGACGGCCGACCGTCGACAGAAAAGCCAGTCGAGATGATCAGTCGGGTCCCCGAGGTCCAAAAAACTGCCTCGGGACACACTGAGGCGACACCGACTTGAGAAACGTAATACGTCTCCATAGCAGCAGGCGGCGCTACTCTGTATTGTTGCCCAAGAAATGAAAACCGGCAGCTGATTGGACGAACGCGTCACATGGGTTTTTTTTCTCCGGAAATTCAAAGCCAGACTGTCATGGCGGCTCGTTCAGAATACGATCTCATATCGGACTAAAATAGTTCACTGATACGTGTTTCTGAAAACATTTTAAGAGAGAAATAGGCCGTGCAGTTGGTGAATTGGTCTTCATTTCAGATCGACCAAGGTCAGTTTAAAAGATTTTCGTCAGATTTTGAGAGACGGGTGAGTGCCGACTGCCCTGCCGCCGACTGAACATGTCAGGTCGGCCAAAATGAACGCCGACGGCCCCTCCGACTGATGACGGCACGGGACACACCGAACAGACTCTAGACTGTCCGACGGCCGATTATCGGGTTAGTGTGTCTCGGGCTTAAGGAGGCAGGTTGGGGGGGTGGATTGGTCAAACAACACAGGACTTTCACCCAGGAGACCGGGGTTCATGTTAATGAAATGTAATGTCTTTTATTAAGACAATTTTTTTACAGTACAGTCCGTGTACAGACAGACACACACACACACACACACACGATCACGCAACTAAACTGCACATGTATGAGTCCTGGAAACACGTGTCTGAAAGCAGCATGAATTCCTGTTGGACTGCCAGAAATAGACTCCCAGATCCAAGAGCAAGCTTTCCACCTACAGCACACACACACACACACACACACACACACACACCATGAATTCCAATTAAACCCGCAGATACACACATGACCAATCACACATTCATGCACAAACACACACCTGAACTTCTGTAAAACACACATTTGCTCACACACTATGCAACATGCACTCCTGCTGGCAGCCTGAATAATCAGACAAGCTTTCAAACACACACACACACACACACACACACACACACACACGCTCATCTCGCAGTCTCCCGGCGCTGCTTGCAGCTTGTCAATGCAGAGTCGGCGTCCCGCGATACGGACAGGTCCAGATGGTGCTGTCACGGCTGTCACCGAACCGCATCTCCCAGAATACACCTGTGACAGCTAAGAACATGTGCGCCCAGTCAGAGCGGCGCCACTACAGAGACTAATTATCACCAGCAGTCCAGCCGCCACCGCGTACACGTGGCCCGCGCCTCGTCCGTCACCTTACAAGGTTGCCGAGACCGCGCGACAAATCAATGCCGTCGTTAACGTATGCCTGATCGACCATAACCATGAAGACACAGCCGGCGCCTTGCTGGGCGGCTAACTGAGGCTCGGTCTAATAATTGTACCTCAAGGTCGGGCTAACGGTTGTTACACGACAGAGATGGATGTTTTTTTTTATCTCTTAGTACACTGTAAACATTTTAAAACTAGAACAAAGAAAGTTTCGAAGCACTTGCACTCTTTTAAGATACTCTGTACGTGAGACTACGTTACATTTATCCAAAATTGTCATCACTTAAAGCAGGGGTCGTCAACGTTTTTTAGGCCAAGGACCCCTTAACTGTAAGAAAGACAGATCAGGGACATACAGTGTATTGTATAAAATGAAGTTGCATGATAAACTGGGCCTAAGGTGGCCTAAAGCCTTTATACACCTTATATACCTTTCTAGTGCATAGAATACTAAGCTTCATCCATCTTCCAATTATATCCGGTTGCCGGGTCGGGGAACGCAGCGGCCACCTTCCCCAAACTTACCTATTCGCAACATTAACCAGCTCCGACTGGGGGATCCCGAGGCGTTCCCAGGCCAGGTTGGAGATATAATCCCTCCACCTAGTCCTGGGTCTTCCCCGAGGCCTCCTCCCAGCTGGATGTGCCTGGAACACCTCCCTAGGGAGGCGGCCAGTGGGCATCCTTACCAGATGCCCGAACCACCTCAACTGGCTCCTAACTATACTAAGCTATTACAATAATAATTGTTGCATGGTTTTATTAATCATCTTTTCATGGTAAACATAAATTATGCACAATGAATCCTTAGGATGAGCTGTATCTGTGGATGGCTACCTTGGTGACTACTTTACCTATAGGCCAGTAAGCCAATCAATAATGTGTTTGTTTTTTTCACGAATAGGCTGATTTATATTCGCTAATAATATGTTGGATTCATGTTAAGACATTTTAATTATTGAAAAAACTTTCAAAACATTAACAATAATTTGGTGGCCCCCCCTGCAGTAACTCTGAGGACCCCCTAGGGGTCCCGGACCCCCTGTTGAAGATCTCTGACTTAAAGCAATCTATACCAGATAAGGCATCAACGGAATTTCTTTTCTTTGGATTGAGCTCATGTCACCAACAGTGAGACAGAAAAGTGAGACATTTTTAAGACGTCAAGAAGACAGATAGATAGGGCTGGACTTTTTTTTAAGATAATTTTTTGAGCAATTTAGCCCTTAACAGACCGGACAGCTGTATACAGGAAAGGGGGGGATGGAGAGGGGGCAGACATGCAGCAAATGGCCGCAGGTCGGACTCAAACCCTGAGCCGCTGCATCGAGGACTGAGCCCCTGCACATGGGCGCCCGCCCTACCAGGTGAGCCACCCAGGCGCCTGCTGGACTAGACTTTTTAATCCTCAAGTTGTCCTCGGGTCAGATTTGACCCATTTTCCAGACTGATCTCATGAATTGGCCAATTCGTGTGCCGTTTTTGCGTGTTATCAAGACGCAGAATCGCTTTTTAGCGTGTTTATCAACGCCGTTCGGCCGCCATTGACCTACGTTACGTGTGAATTTTCGCCGTAGCGAGTAGTATGGAAGGACAGAAGTCCCAGGAGAGCCGGGATCATGTCCCGCATGTGGCGTTTGTCACCCATTTTTTTTTTTTTTAAGCCTTTCCCAATGTTTCTTTCCTAAACCCAACCGTTTATTGTTTTCCTAAGCGTGTGACGTTGGTCACCGTCGTGTTTTTGTCGTTTTTGTGTTACTAAAGCCTTTCCCAATGTTCTTTTCCTAAACCCAACCTTGTGTTTTTGGGGGGGGGGTTTTACACGCGTGTGACGTTGTTCTCGCGATAAGACGCCACGTGGTGACGCCATGTATACAGCGTAGACATACACGCGGATAGCTCAAAATGCGTCCAGATAACACGCCATTTGGCTTTAGGAAAGTGGCGTGTATGTTTACGCAAAGTCATGATGCCATGTTGCATTTTCAAAGTTTCTATTCCAGAAATAGGCGTTTCTTTCAACCAAATTTCCCAAAAATAACATGGATGGTTCCATACGCTAATTGATGGTGACTTTTCATGTATACCCATGTGAAAATCTGTGATAATCCATAAACATATATGTTCCTCTGATCTTAACTATTAGTCAAGATAATTCATAATTGCTGCTTATTTAACCCTCCTAACCCCAAAATGAAAAAGCATGTGTTGTTTAATAGTTCGCCAAAGAAGAAAACCACTTACCCTACAAAGAAGCTGAAAAAAAACAATTGTCTGTCGGATTTTCAAAATTCCGACCGTAACTGAATGCGTCTCGGCAAAACCCGCCGACATTATGTAAAAAAGCTAAAAAATTAAGACCAAAAACCACTAAGTGGATAAAAGACTCACATAGAACATGAACATTTGTACCATAGAAATAAATTATATAGAATACATGCCAAGCGAACCACGGAATGAAGAAAAACTATTACGGTCCTAAAAGTCCTTAAATTCTACGTCTGTTGACTTGAATTGGTGACATCGAGTGAGGACTGCAGGGGGTACGTGTCCCCCTAGGGGTACTCTGGAGGACTGAAGGTGGTACGTGTCCCCCTAGGGGTACTCTGGAGGACTGCAGGGGGTATGTGTCCCCCTAGGGGTACTCTGGAGGACTGCAGGGGTTATGTGTCCCTCTAGGGGTACTTTGGAGGACTGCAGGGGGTACGTGTCCCCCTAATGGTACTCTGGAGGACTGCAGGGGTTATGTGTCCCTCTAGGGGTACTTTGTAGGATTGCAGGGGGTATGTGTCCCTCTAGGGGTACTTTGGAGGACTGCAGGGGGTACGTGTCCCCCTAGGGGTACTCTGGAGGACTGCAGAGGGTACGTGTCCCCCTAGGGGTGCTTTGGAGGACTGCAGGGGGTACGTGTCCCCCTAATGGTACTCTGGAGGACTGCAGGGGGTACGTGTCCCCCTAGTGGTACTCTGGAGGACTGCAGGGGGTATGGGACATTTTTAGCTAAATGTTTTTCAGTTTTTTTCCTCCAAGTTTGTTACTTTTTTCAAAGTTTTTGTCGCTGTTTTTGAAGTTTGTCACCTTTTTTTTTTGAAGGTTTTGTCGTTTGTTTTGACCTCCTCTTGCCTTTCTTCCTTACTTCTTTCTCCTGTCTTTTTTTCTTCAAAGTTTTTGTCACTTTTTTCGAAGATTGTCGCTTATTTGAATTGTCGTCCTAGTGTTGCCTTCCTTTCCTTCTACTGTTTTTTTCCCGAAGTTTTTATTACTATTTTCGACCTATTCTTGCCTTCCTTCCTTCTTTCTACCGTCTTTTTCCAAGTGTTGTCGTTGTTTTTTTTGGGAGTTTCTGTCTCCTTTTTCCATCAGCATGTACAGTAAATGTTTTCCAGGTCCAAGGCTGTAGTTTAGTAAATCTATCGCTGACATCGTATTCTTCCTCTTTATAGAGACTTTTATTTTCTACCAAAAATTATGTGCGCTGGTTAGGGGGGTACATGGCTTAAAAACACTTTTCAAAGGGGGATCTCTATTGAAAAAAGCTTGAGAACCAGTGCTGTAAAGGACTCTCTGGTGTGTTTCTGCAGAGCGGTGAAGGACCTGTCCATTAATTGAGCGTCTAATTGATATTTATTTCTCCGTCAAGGTTGATAAGGTTGAGTTTCCTCCCACAGAGTTTTTCCCCCTCTTCTCTTTGTTTGCGGGATGAGTTGATTGTCACGCTGGGCTGGATGTGTTTTCTCAGGGTTTTTTTTGCCCTTCCTCTGTCTCCCATTAGCACGCCGTTCGCTCATTCGTTCGCTGCAGCTTGGGGATGGCTGTGACGACAGCGGCAGCGAGAGGCAGATCCATCACGACACCGCGCTGCGTATGGTAATTGTTATAATAGATGCAGAGCAGTTGCTTAAGGGTTGGTGTTTTGGGAAACTGTTATTGAACTAATTACTCATTTGCATCCTTTTTCTTCAGGGTTTAAGCTCCAGATTTAGTCTCTCTCTGATGTCACATTAAAAGTCATCGGAAAAGGAGGGAAAACGTCGAGGAGCTCCGGCTGGCTGAGTGGCGTCTGCTTCCAGTCCTCACCTCCCAGGGGGTCAGCCCTATGTTCCCTCAGCCCTATGTTCCCACAGCCCTATGTTCCCACAGCCCTATGTTCCCACAGCCCTATGGTCTCACAGCCCTATGTTCCCACAGCCCTATGTTCCCACAGCCCTATGGTCTCACAGCCCTATGTTCCCACAGCCCTATGTTCCCACAGCCCTATGTTCCCACAGCCCTATGTTCCCACAGCCCTATGTTCCCACAGCCCTATGTTCCCACAGCCCTATGGTCTCACAGCCCTATGTTCCCACAGCCCTATGTTCCCACAGCCCTATGTTCCCACAGCCCTATGGTCTCACAGCCCTATGTTCCCACAGCCCTATGTTCCCACAGCCCTATGGTCTCAGTGTTCCCACAGCCCTATGGTCTCACAGCACTATGTTCCCACAGCCCTATGTTCCCACAGCCCTATGGTCTCACAGCCCAATGGTCCCACAGCCCTATGGTCTCACAGCACTATGTTCCCACAGCCCTATGTTCCCACAAATCTAAGCATTTTCTTAAAATTAGGCCCTATGTTAGGGTTAGGGTTACATTCCATCTGTAGTCCATTGCTACTGGATAATAGGTTGGGTGTAATTGGCTACCAAATTGGGAGAAAGGGGGATAAAATCTGATACAAAATGGACTACAGATGGAATCTAACCCTAACATAGGGCCTCATTTTAAGAAAAATCTTAGAAATGTGGGAACATAGGGCTGACCCCGTTCGGGACACCCCCGTCTGTCGCTAGCAATGATGACGCAGTGATTAGTGGCGATTCTCTCCGACCAATCAGTAGTCTGCAGGTTTTCACGTCACCTTTTGGTATCGCCTCAACTCGCTTGGAACCTCGACGGAGGAGATACTAAATAAAGTACCTGTCGGCAGGTACCGGGGACCTTTTTTCATAATGGAAAACCAAAAAAGGCGAGTAGAGTCGAGGCGAGACGAGCAGGTACCATGTAATGGAAAAACGCCATAAGATTCTACTTTCACAGAGTCACAGATTCCCCTGAAATTGATCGTCCCCAAAGAGTGAATTGATTTAATGACCCAATGAACTTTCATCTAGCAAACCCCCTCAGCACAAACCTTACTTTTTTAACCTTTGTGTTGTCCTCCCGGGTAAAAACTGAAAATCTTTTTCCGACACATTTTTCCATGCGTATTTCAAGATTTTTCACATTTTTGAAGCGGTTTCAAACAATGTCATCACCCTTTTTCAAAGCTTTTTTCAAATATTTTTTCTGCTTTCGAGGCTTTTGACACTTTTTTCAATGTATTTGGCGCTTTTGTCACTTATTGCCATTTTTTGGGAAAATTTTTGACGTTTTTTTAAACATTTGAATTGCAGTTGCCGAGAGCTTTGCATGGAACCATCCATGTTATTTTTGGGCAATTTTGTTGAAAGAAACCTACATTTTTCATATAGAAATCTTTTAAAAGGGGTCAGACTTGACCCGAGGCCAACATGAGGGTTAACCAACCACTATTAGAGCCTTCTACTGGTAATGCTCTTATAAAGACTGTCCTCGCCTGAAAAACGGCCACATAAGTCGTTTAGAGTCATATTTACACCATCTAGTGGAAATTGTTTTTAAAAACTTTACGGAAAAGACTGAACAAACTTTGTCACGTTCCGCGAGCATCAACAACTCACGAGTCATCGAGGGCTCGTGAGTTCTCGAGTGAATCATGGTCTGCGAGCTTCCAGCTCTGAGTCTCGGACTGTCTCTCTGCTCACTCACTTCGCTTGAGTTGACTTGTGGAGTTGTTGTTGCCTAGGAAATTGTAAGTTATAAAGCTTTTGGCAGCTAAGATGGCTAGGACTAGTAGTAGCTAATGTTGCAAGAGGTTTGCGTGTGGCACTGTTATCATTTTAGATTGAATTATAGTAGGACTCAACTGAACCGGGTTAATGATACTAGAGACTCGCAATTTGTGAGTTAATTTAAAGACTTGGGTTAAAGATCCGAGTGACTCACGACTCAAACAGGTTTAAGAAGGCGGCACTTCTGGCATTTGCCCAAATTCCAGATGGCCAGTCCGTCACTGGTACCATGTAATGGAAAAACGCCATAAGATTCTACTTTCACAGATTCACACATTCCCCTGAAATTGATTGTCCCCAAAGAGAGAATTAATTTAATGACCCAATGAGTTTTCATCTAGCAACCCCCTCAGCACAAACCTTACTTTTTTATCCAACCACTATTAGAGCCTTCTACTCCACGACTAGTCTGTATCCACGACATTCCCCTTCCAGGATTGCTCCGTTGCCGGATGTCCCTCATTTTCGGCCGGATGTCCGTTACCTTCCTTTTTGTTTGTGTTGGCGTTCTAAGTACTATAGTTACCCTCAGATCTCTGCAGGGTAAATCCAGACAGCTAGCTAGACTATCTGTCCAATCTGAGTTTTCTGTTGCACGACTAAAACTACTTTTGAACGTACACATGTTCCACCAAAACAAGTTCCTTCCAGAGGCTATTTTGCAGCAGCAACGCAGCTTTTCTCCGGTGCTTAGCGCCGCCCAAGACGATTGTGATTGGTTTAAAGTAATACCAATAAACCAGAGCATGTTTTTCTACCATCCCAGAATGCTGTGTGGACTAGCCAGACCCTCCTCCGCAGCGCTGTAGAGGAAGGTCTGGCAATGCGAGACTACGTTCTGCCTCTCGTGCATAACTGAACCTAAAATGATGTAACAGTTTTTAAACCAAACCAGGCAGGAAAGGGGGGAGAGAAAGAGAGGAGATGACACGCAGCAAAGTGCTGCAAGTCGGATTCAAACCCGGGCAGCTGCAAAGGACTATGCCTACATGGGGCGCACTCTCTACCGGGTGAGCTAGAGGCCGCCCCCACTGGCTTGTATGGAAGAGCATGGACGGACACTTTTTCAAAAAGAAAATTAACAGGATCAGTAATCAACAAAATGACTTCACATGGAGCTTTTTTTTTTACAGTGTAATTCTGTCGACTTTTGATGAACAGATGTCGCTGCTTTTCATTCGGCGTTGCCTTTCGTGCATTAATTCTCTTGTGTCACGCAGTATTGCGATCCTGCTAACAGCCCCACCTGTGAATGGCTGTAATCTAAAGTTCAGACGGACGCCTCCGGATGATTTGTTCCACACATAACTGCAGGTGAATACGTCGTGCTCCCGCATCCTAAAGGCCCACCGCAGTTATGCTTGAATCTACTGAGCCGTTGACTGCCTGTTAACAAGAGTTATTATTTGTTTACCACATATAAAGTGTACATTGATCATGAGCAGAGTGAAAGTGCAGCTCACCTCAGCAGAAAAGAAAGGGAGCATAGGCATAGATTTGGGGGGTGGAGGGATGCAGGGTATATGCATATATATATATATATATATATATATATCCTTCTCACCTGTAAATATGTTTCCGAATAATTTCAGACACCCCTATAGTGGACCATACCATCTTAATCTGTGAATCATTCGTTCAGTGTTTTTCAAAATAAAACCAAAAAGCTTAATATTATATTTCTTAATATTGCGTGTCACTGGGCAGCTCAGTCATGAAAGGGGAGAGAGAGGGGGCCACATGTCGGAGTCGAACCCACGGCTGCTGCGTCGAGAAGTAAACCTCTATATATGTGCGCCGGCTCTATCAACTGAGCTAACCCGGCCACCAAAAATTAAACATTTTAACATTTTAAAGCTGTAATTGCAATACCGTGAAACCGTGATATTTTTGTTGAAGATTATTGTACCGTCAGAATTTCATACCCGGGGTGGCCTTTAGCTCACCTGACAGAGCGCATGCCCCATGTAGGCTCGGTCCTTGCCAGCAGCCTAGGTTCGAATCTGACCTGAGGCCCTTTTCTGTATGTCATTCCCCCCCTCTCTCTTCCCTTTCCTGCCTCTCTTCAGCTGTTCTAATCAAAGGAAAAACCCTAAAAAATATCTTAAAAAAGAATCGGATATTGCCCCATGTCTACCCCAGACCCCCCCCCCCCCCCCAATTATAATGTGTAATTATAATTTTTTGTTATTATAATTATAATATATGTTATTATAATTATAATGTTAAAACAAATCCTACGCCCTTGGAAGGGAGCGTCTAGTTCCGGCGGCTGAACTAACCTAACGTCATTAACCTCTCTCTCTGCATTAATAGCAGCGTAATTAGTCCCTCATCCTCAATCCATAATGTTGAGTCAAGAAAAGTGACGCTAATTTAGATCTAATTAGGCTTTTTGCAAACGCCATTACGCCGCTCCGATACGCCGAGGAGCTAACGACAGGCCGCGAGTCGGGGCGTGAGGCTCTGCCAAACGACAGCAGAGTGACTGAAGCACAAAGGAAGCAGAGTCACACACGCTGCAAGTAAGCACTTCAGTCGGAGGACGAACTGTCAGTCTGTCAGGGAGAGACTGTGGAGCGACTGCAGGGGCGTTCAAGCTGCAAATACTCAGTATAATAGCACCAGTGGTGGAAGAAGTATTCAGATCCTTTACATAAGTAGTGTTCTATTACCACACTGTAAAAATACTGTTACACGTTAAAGTCCTGCATTGAAAATCCTACTTAAGTAAAAGTATCATCAGAAATGTATTTAAAGTTTTAAAGTGCTCATGTTATGCTCAATTTAAGTTTTTCATAATTGTATTTTAGAGGTTGTGCCAGAATAGGTTTATTTGGTTTGATTTTCAAAAAACACCATATTTTTGTTGTACTGCACATTGCTGCAGCTCCTCTTTTCACCCCTTCATGTGTTGAGCTCTCTGTTTTAGCTACAGAGTGAGACATCTCACTTCTGTTCTATCTTTGTTGGGAGTTGCACATGCTCAGTAGCTAGGTAAGGACTACTAGCCAGTCAGAAACAGAGTATGAGGGCGTGCCCTGACAGTACCTAGGTAAGGACTACTAGCCAGTCAGAAGCAGAGTATGAGGGCGTGCCCTGACAGTACCTAGGTAAGGACTACTAGCCAGTCAGAAGCAGAGTATGAGGGCGTGCCCTGACAGTACCTAGGTAAGGACTACTAGCCAGTCAGAAGCAGAGTATGAGGGCGTGCCATGCTAAACCTATAACGTGCACAAAAAAGATATATAACACAATAAAGGAAAGGAGAAAAAGCCAAAACGCATAATATGAGCACTTTAAAGGTAAAGGTAATCAATGTAGAAACATCCTTGCATTTTATAAACTGGAAAGTGTAATTTATAATAAAACATACATGCAAACTACATGTGTTTTGTGTGCAGGAATCTGAATGTGTAAAGTAACTAGTAACTAAAGCTGTAACAGATGAATGTAGCGGAGTAACTAAAGTAACTAGTAACTAAAGCTGTAACAGATGAATGTAGCGGAGTAACTAAAGTAACTAGTAACTAAAGCTGTAACAGATGAATGTAGCGGAGTAACTAAAGTAACTAGTAACTAAAGCTGTAACAGATGAATGTAGCGGAGTAACTAAAGTAACTAGTAACTAAAGCTGTAACAGATGAATGTAGTGGAGTAAAAAGTACAATATTTCTCTCTGAAATGTAGTGGAGTAGAAGTAGAAAGTGGCATGAAAAGTACCTCAACATTTGAACTTTGGTACAGTCAGGGGCGTAGTCCCCTTTTTACCCCCAGTCTGGCGCCCCTGGGTGCAGGACTGGAGTAAATGTACTTAGTTACATTCCCCAACTGAAAAGGACTGGAGTGAGAGAGTTAATACAATACATGTTGGAAAACATACAGTAGTTGTGGATAGAAAGCAGATTACAAGAAGAGAGTTCTTTTAAGAGTAAATATAAAAAGTAATTGCATATTGTCCCCGCAGGATGTCTGTAATCTGCAGGGATTCTATATGAAGCGAAAGGTTATTTCTGAAAGTTTGCTTTTCCTGGTTAGAAAATGTGATTGATTTTCGTCAGAGCTTTATATGAACTTTCCAAAGGTTATTTACAAAAGGAATTGATTAAGGTCTTTCCAGCTGAAGGGTTAACATTGTGTAGATGGAACCCATAAGCTTTTTTTTTTTTCCTTACATCTATTTATAACAGAATAATAATGCATTGCTTATATGAGTCAGGAAGAGAAGGAGTACAGGATTAAAAAACACAAAATAGTTCGTAAGGCCCTGAAGGTGACACCACAATCCTTAACGTGAAAGTCTTAAAGTGCTCATCTTATGCTTTTTGGCTTTTTCCTTTTCCTTTATTGTGTTATATATTTTTTGTGCACGTTATAAGTTTACAAAGTGAAAAAGCCCAAAGTCCCCCCCAAAGGGACTTACCATCTCCAACAGAAAACACTGTTCACCAACTGCTCCAAACAGCTCTATTGTAGTCCAGCCTTTACTTCAGAGACAAACATGGTCACTTTGGAACACACGTTATAATGCTCGCCTAGCTGCTAGCATGGCACACCCTCATACTCTGCTTCTGACTGGCTAGTAGTCCTTACCTAGGTACTGTCAGGGCCCTCATACTCTGCTTCTGACTGGCTAGTAGTCCTTACCTAGGTACTGTCAGGGCCCTCATACTCTGCTTCTGACTGGCTAGTAGTCCTTACCTAGGTACTGTCAGGGCCCTCATACTCTGCTTCTGACTGGCTAGTAGTCCTTAACTAGGTACTCTCAGGGCACGCCCTCATACTCTGCTTCTGACTGTCAGATGCCTCACTCTGTAGCTAAAACAGAGAGCTCAACACACAGGGTGAAAAGAGGAGCTGCAGCAATGTGCAGTTCACAAATATGGTGTTTTTTGAAAATGAAAACATGTAAACCTATTCTGGTATAACCTCTAAATACAATTATAACCCTGAAAATGAGCCTAATATGAGCACTTTAATCTGAAATCAATTCATTTCAGTGGAATTGTTGCAATAAATGAATCTCCAGAAACATTGTGAATCCATTTGGAGCTTTTGCTTGAGTAGGTGTTTTTGACTCTTAACAGTTGATAGAAAGACGGGAGGAAATAAAGGAAAGTGAAGGGAAAGGAGAGAGATACAGCAAATGTCCCCGGCGTCACAGGCATAGGTCATCATATGTCATTCGTAATTGGTTGCCAAGCTTCAAGAGGACGGGTCTTATGTAATATCAGCCAGGTTAGAGGGCTAACTCCTGAGAGAGCAGAGATATGGATGCATTAGAGATGTGTGCTGCACGTAAATGAAAATAGTATCTTTTAACAATCTGTTACAATTTAACAATGTGAAATGTAAATGATGACCCTCACCCCTCAAGTATTTTGGTGAGGTTGTCCTTCCCAAAAAAACACATCACAATGCACCAATTTACGGTGGAAATACCTTTATTTAGCCTATGTGTGAAGAAGAAAAACACAGATGACAATTCAAAATATATCAAAAATATAATGGAAAGTATATTGTTGCGTGTCATTGGGCATTTTTAAGTGGGTATATGGAAATCCTGGAGCTTTCTTAGTGGCTATACTGCGTATACCTGCGTATCACGTAGACTACACCACTGAACGTATAAGGCCTGCATCCTTTTCTTGTTGATTGTTAAAAAGGAATTCAAGTGTCAGTTTCGGCAACAGTGAAGGCCATAGAATGGGATTCACATAGTTTTAACACCATATCCAGTGATCCTCTGTAATCTGTTTTAACCCTTGTTGTCTTTGCCTCAAAATTAAAAATGAACTTTTTAATGCATTTTTCCCCCCGTTTTTGTCACCTTTTTTTCATTGCTTTTGACGCTTTTAAAAGATGTTTTGTCACTTTCTTCATTGCTTTATTTATCCATGGTCAATAAACCTAATTTATAACATCATACCTAATTTTTTAGTTACAAAAAAGCAGAAATTATGAATTATTTTGACTAATAGTTAAGATCAGAGGATGTTGTCTGAATCACAGACTGGTTTATGTCAAAGTTTAGTCACAATACTGTTTTAAAACCATTTAAAACACCCCAAAACTCAATGGAAGTAATCCTTCATTTGACCTGCGATAACGTATCCATGTAACCTTCATCCATGTAAGTTTGGGGCAAATTGGTTGAAAGAAACCCATATTTCTGATATAAAAAACTTTAGAAAAGGGTCAAATTGGACCCAAGGACAACACAAGGGTTAAAGCACACTGTTATGTACTTTATATTTATTTTCAAATCCTTCTACGTCCGACACGCAGACCTGCCTGAAAATAAACTGATCTCTTCCCTCCTAAAAACCTTGAGCACAGCCTTTGTGCATCTCTGTGTCCAGCAGTATCTGTAGATCTGTGTGAGGTCTTGATGTCCTGTTAATGGTTTGTCTTTGTAAGGTGTCTGTTAATGATGGGGGTCGAGCGCTCATCGAAATCAATACAGCATGGACCTTCCTGTGCTAATGATTAAAGCTGATCGCCCGACACATCCAGAAAAACACAGAGCGGCCCGATAACTAACAGTGTATCGAACGCTAAATCAAAGCCCTGTGACACGGTTGATCTGCTCCGGTTAGCATTACACGCTGCCAAGTGTTTTCTTCCTTTCAGAGGCCATTAGCAGGCCAGATAGTGATCAGTGGGGGTTACATCACGCCGGTTGCCAGAGTGGTGGCTGGTGCTGCTTATCTAATGGCCCACAGGAAGAAGAAGCCATTAGCAAATTAGCAAGTCCATCCTCGTCAGGGCTATTAGCCCAAGCCTTTATTGCTTTACTCACAAAGTTACTGAGAAACAGAAGATGGAGACCGCTAGGAACTTTGGGACATAATAATAGGACTGGGCTTTGTTTTCTGTACGACTTGTTTCTCTGACAGTATATCTCCAAATGTTTAAAGGTGCTGCACACGTTCTCGTATTGTTATACAGGGTTCCTGCAGGTTTCACCAAATCCAATTTAAGACTTTTTAAGACCTTTATGAATGAAATTCAAGACCTATATCATGAAGAAGAAAAAACTAATTAATTAGAGGCAGCATTAAATGGACGTAGGGGAACTTTAGAGCTGTTTAAAATACTTCAACTTTCAAAAAATCACTTAAGGCCTAAAATTTTGATTTTGGAAATATTTGACTTTTTAAGACCCTGTTAGTACCCCCCTAATCCTTAAAGACACCTTATTAAGGACACTTTCACGTCTAGTAGGTGGGGATATAATATCTAAACCAGGGGCAATTCTAGGGTCAGAGCTTTAGAATGCCTGGCACAGTATTTCATTTTTTTTAAACGTTATTCTACTGTGATAACTGTGAATTTTAACATCATTTTGGACCATCATCGAAGGGGAAACACTGAATTATGTAACTAGAAGACAACAACATTTAAAAGAAAAAAAAAAACTTTAAAGCTGAGCCACAGTGCTGTTACTACAGGGGACTGCCGATTTCTGAGATGCTCCATTGTTCCGACCTCTCAATAACCCCAAAATATTCCCTTTGGTCCTACAGCCCACTAGTCTGACGTCCACCAGCAATATTACGAATCCCACTATGGCCACGCCAAGACCTGCCCTACGAAGCAGCTCGATTGGTTGGAGTTAGGCATTTGACCTCGAGTGGTTAAGGTTAGGATAGCCGATTGGTCAGGGGATAGGACCTGAACACATAGGTTATGTTACCTTGTGTAAGCACGGATGCCTGGCCATGCTATTGTAGGGCGGGTCTTGGCGTGGCCATAGTGGGATTCGTAATATAGTTGGTAGATGTCGGACTAGTGGGCTGTAGGACCAAAGGGAATTTTTCGGGTTATTGAGAGGTCGAAACAATGGAGCGTCGGAGAAATGACATGGGACCGTTACTACAAAGGTAAAGGTTTTATTACAAATGACATAGGATATTTATCCATGGAAAAGCAGACATTTCCAAAATGCAGTATCAATAACTTTTGAAAATTAGAGATTAATGCAATTTTGACTAATGGCTGACAAGCACTATTTATTTTTTTGCAATTATTTTTTAGGAGTGCCGGGAATCAAGTTTAGGGGCTAAGTCACCCCTGATCTTAACAACGAAACAATCACAGATTCCGCAGATGCAACGTTTCCAAAGGTCTCCGTTTGTGTCCATCCAGACTAGAAAGCAACCTTAGCGGTTTTAAACTAATATGGGGGCAGCAGTGTTTCCAAATGTCTCCGTTTTAGTGGCTCGGAAAGCCGCCGTAGTGCGGACGCCAGGCGAAAACGTAGCAAAAGATATTTGTTTTTAAACCAAAACGTATAGTGTAGCTATACAGATATAGCCTTAAAGGTGCTGTAGGTAGGATTGTGAAGATCCAGGACTTAGCCCCTCTTAGTCCCTCCCCCACCTTTCTGCTAAAGCCCAAAATGTTCTCCTAAGCCCCTCCCCCCACAAGGGAGAATGAATGCGTGTGCATGTGCAGTGATTGACACGCAGTTAGACACCCCCCCCCGGGCCTGATTGGTGCATCTGAACAGGGCAAATCACACAACAGGCTGTAGGTGGTGTCAGAGGAGCCAGATTTTCTTTTTTAAATGAGCTGCTTCATGTAGTTCTACTGGAACATAGGGTCAGTTTCAGCAAATATGACAGAAAGTTAGTTTTATTAGTCTTACTTACTGCACCTTTAAGCAAGGTAAGGAGGATTTAACTCTGTTTTACCTCCTTTTCACTTCTTATCAGGGAACATCTCCACACTCGCATGCTGACACACTAACCTTTGTTGCATATCACGCCTCTCCCTCTCCTCCCTCGAGTCCTTTCAGCCCTCCGCTGTGCCGCCACGGCTCTCAAAAGAACTTGAAAGTGCTTTAAATAAAATAATAATAATCAAAACCTTGAAAGTTATTGGATTAGAATAATAATTAAGAACGTAAAAGTGATTGGATTAAAACAAATATAATCAAGACCTTGAAAGTGCTTGGATTAAAATATTAATAATCAACACTTTGAATTTATTTATATTAATTTGAGCCTCCCCGCCATCTCAGTGTTCACTTATGATGCCAAGCTTGATGCACTTTCTTCCTTTGTATTATTCCGCGTAGGCTACAAGGATACAGCAATTTGCAATTTACCAAGACTTTTTCACTCCCAGCGCTTCAAAAAGCAACGCTTGCTCAGGGGCGTTTGGCGTTTGTTACTGACGCAAAAAGTCTCCTTTAGCGTCTAGCCCTTTGGCGTCACTTTTTGAGACTCTGGGTCGGGACATACGTTTAACTGTTAACTGAACAACCCATTCTCGTATATCGTACGAAAATGTATGCACACAAACGTAACATACTGTACCAAACTAGGAGACCTCCGGCTAATCATGTGAGCGTCTGGTTACGAGCTCCACGACGCCGAGCAGAAGTTGCTAGTTGTTTAAAGCCTTAGTGCGTAACTTTCATGCCATTGCCAAATGAGTTGCTACAACGCTAGACTATCAGCTCCACACAACTCTCTGTATTTTTCAGTATGGCTATGTTCAGAAGCTTGTGGTGTCCGGGTAGACAGAAACTACGCACTATAGCTTTAAGCCACTACAGAGCTTCGTGAAAGCCGACTACTAGAGCCGTGCGATGTGGAGAAAATCAAATATCACGATATTTTTGACCAAATACCTCGATATCGATATTGTAGGGTTGACAATTGGTGCTTTCACAAAATTGGTGCTTTCACAACATATTTACACAATGAGATTTATGATAAATAATTATCAGTTATGTTGATATAATAACTATGTGGGTAAAGGCAAATAATGGAACAGCTAGAACAGTCTGGTGTGTTCACAAAATGACATAACTCTACTGTAATGCAGCCTTTAAAACCAGGAAAAGACAACACTTGTGTCGTATCACATTATTACGATATCCGAAATTTAAGACGATATCTAGCCTCATATATCGATATCGATATAATATCGATATATTGCCCAGCCCTACCGACTACAGACCTCCATCACAGCTCGTCGTATCAGTGGCAGTTAGTAGATGTGTTTAGCTGCTACAGAGCTCTGTGATGCCGGCTACGCATGGTGCTCCGTCAGTTATTCTGAAAATAGGTGAATTTGAGCCGGGTACAGAGCACCGCCAGCTGCCAGTCGTTTCAGCGGACAATATGGTCAAGTTTAGGCCACAAAATGTGAGTGTTATGCAGCGACGAAAGTTACGTTCAGGCACCAAAACGATTAGTTAAGTTTAGGAAAAAGATGATGGTTTGGATTAAAACACTCGTAAGGAACACGCATTTCCTGGTTCAAAGTCTTTAGTTTTCCCCAGGAAGCAAACTCCGCGCTCTGGCATGAAAGCCCTGTGTTTTATGACCTACCCATCCACCCCGACCTGCTTCCTATGTGGCCAGCCGCATTCTTATACAGCAGCAGGCAATGTGGTGCATACAGCAAAAAAACTAAACATGCAATGCTTATGAATTACAGTGCTTAACTTTTCGTAGCTTTCTGAACGAATGGTTCATAAAAACAGGCTGAACTGACACAACAACAACAGGACGGATAGGTTTACGGAAAGATCGTGGGCTCAATGAAGGGCCGCGATGAAATGTGATTTAAAATAAAGGCCTTGGTGTAGTGTTTTTTATGAACATATCCACTGACATTGTATTCAGTGACATTTTACAAGCGAAAGAAGTAAGAACAGGGGATGACAGTGAGGAGATTTAGAAAAATTCATCCCAGGATCAGGTTTGAGAAGCAGAAAAATACCAGTCTACTTGCAATGTATTACTCCGTGAAAAATAACTATAATCTAGCAAGCAAGCAAGTAGTTACAGAACAGCAAATTGCAACTGAGTGTAGGTTGGAAGTAAGGAGTAAAAGAAAATCAAAATATTATATGTTATGTATTGGAATACTAAAGCATTTTCTTTTGAAGGAGCAGATGAATCATCTGAAGATGAACATGTATGAAATGAAGACTGACCTTTAGGATGAAAATACAGTTGAAGACATGCCATCGTTTCATTCTCGCTGCATATCAAGCTTCCACAGCCTGACGGCATTATGCCCCCACTGAAAGGTTCTTCTTAGAAGACATCCTTGACCTTATCGTAGAGCAGTCGACTCTTTGTGCTGTATAGATGGATGCTAACAAGCCACTTAACCTCAGCGCTAATGAGCAGTGCTGCACAATCCACATGTTCTGAACGAATGCAAATTGACAGAGTGCCTATTTCGAGGCAAATGTTCAGAAACCTGTTTTACTGCCCACATAGCACAGCAACACATTCTCAGGAACGGGTTTACGTATGATATCGGGCAAAAACGTATGCATTGTTCGTATAATAGCTTACGAAATTATGGCCACTCCCGGCCGGTCACATGACGAACCCTCACATGACAGTGAAGTTAGGGGTATTTACAGTTACATTTTACCAGGGCAAGGTGACTGTGTGCCGGGTACAGAGCACTGTGAGGTTACGGTCGTTTCAGCGGCTGTTGCAGTTTAGTTTAGTAGACAAAAGGTGACCGTCCTGCGGCGCCAACAGTTAAGTTTAGGCACCAAAATGTCTAGTTAAAGGTCCTATGGCATGAAAATGTCACTTTATGAGGTTTTTTAACATTAATATGCGTTCCCCCAGCCTGCCTATGGTCCCCCAGTGGCTAGAAATGGTGATAGGTGTAAACCGAGCCCTGGGTATCCTGCTCTGCCTTTGAGAAAATGAAAGCTCAGATGGGACAATCAGGAATCTTCTCCTTATGAGGTCATAAGGGGAAAGGTTACCTCCCCTTTCTCTGCTTTGCCCGCCCATGAGAGAGAGAGAGACATCATGGCTTTCAAACGAGCGAACCACCCTCCACCTTGCCCCCACTCTCTCCTCCTCAATAGCATTTAAAGCTACAGACACAGAAATGGCACATCCTAAGGAAAGCTCATTGTGGGACTGGCTCTAGCGGACGACTTGTTAGTTCCCAACTCCGTCGCCGTGCCCACTCACTACACTGGTCACAGAAAACGAGCCGAATAAAGCTGTCACTCATGTGGGGATAGCAATGTGCTTTGTGTGGATGAACCATTAAGTTAAAGTCACAAAATTGCCAATACTTTTATAAAATGATTGAAAATCCCAAAAGACGCTGTCTTGACACAACAAAAAAGTTCAGAAGTGATCTGATCCGTTTCACACATGAAACTTTCACACTCGCTCCTCTGAAAGTCTCCAGAGCGGCTAATAAGAACAAAGTCTTCACGGAGAGAAGAGAGACACGAGGTCATCGCCTCCAACCTGATCTGATTGGCTGAACTCTGCGGCCTCGCAGCAGGTGGGCGGCCTGAGTGGCATCATCCTGCTCTCGGGGTCACAGTTTTGTCGGGAACATTTCCTGCGCTGCCCCTTTGGCTCTTCCTGTCACCAGTGTGTGTGTGTGTGTGTGTGTGTGTGTGTGTGTCTTAGACGATGACAAACCAGAGCAATTAGGAACAGGAGGATTCCTCTCTCACTCGCCCATTTTTATTATTTCATCGATTTATTTCTTTGTGTCGCAGCAGCAGGGCCAAACAGAGACTTTTCAGGGCCTGAAGCTGCGTTCAATTTTGATGTCCCTCAGTATTAAAAAAACTGTCATTCAATTCAGTAGCTGGTAGTAATCTTGTCTTTTAAAATTCAAAAATGAACTCCCCGAGGCTCCGTTTGAGATTAAAACAACTAAAGATAATTTTTCCTTTTGTTGTGTGGTTGTTATTAATTCATTTCTTTGCTTTTCGTTACATGGCGCCGCGCCACTGAGTCACAAGCCCACCTCCCCGAAAAACAGACTTTGAAGACGACACGTATTGGCATATGGTTAGGGACGGTTTAATTTAATTTGTGTGGTATCTTTACAAGTCCCCTGATTACCGCTGTTTGGGAGTTAATTGGTGTTGCTCGGTCCTCGGAGGAGAACAGAAGGCAAAGTGACGCTGGCACACACACACACACACACACACACCTCCAGCTCTTTTTTGTTTCATCGCGAAGACAAATGCAGTGTCTCTTCATTCATCAAACGTGTCAGATCACCCAAATTAAATCCAAGCACTCTTTTCTTCTCATGGGGAACTCCAACTACCGTTTTTCTTTCAAACGCTGATGCAGGGAAATGTACGCCAGAGCCGCCCGCCAACAGAAACCTGCACAGAACGCCCCATTCCTTTTTGACTCGCCTCCAGTTGTATTTTTTTCATTTGAAATTGAGTGGTCTTGGTTCACGGTTAAGCTGGCGAAAGAACGCGTGCACAGACGTCGGCGTTCAGCGCTTCAGAGATCAAAAAGTAAAAGATGGCACGGCTCGTCGGTCGCCCCCGTGGCGCTCCTGTGGACGAGCTGGTCATCCAGGTCTGAAGTCGCTGCCAGCCCGTTAGTGAAAGAGGACGATCAGCGGATCCAAGACTCGACTAATCACACGCTGAATGCAGCCAAGAGACGAAAGCCTGATCTGAATATCTAAATGTAAAAAAAAATTAAAACTGCTGAGGAAGCATAAAACCCCAAAAAGGATCCAATAATAAACTAATATTTACACTTCACAACATGTTAGCGTTTAATTGTACAAACGTGCTAATACACAGACAAATGTAAGAAATATAGACTATATATATATATATGTAGCATAAAAATATATAACTCTCCTGTTGCACTCGGGTCAAATTTGACCAGTTTTCATAGTTTCTATATCAGACATTTGGGTTTCTTTTTACCAAATTGCCCCGAAGCAACATGGATGGTTTCATAAATCGGTCTTCACAAGTGAAATGAAGGATCAGATCTCTACTTTTTATTGAATTTTGGGTCTTTTATTCAATTTTATAGCATTATCCTGACTAAACTAAACTTTGACATATCTGTGAATATCCTTTACCTTCATTCCTCTGATCTTAACTATCAAAGGCATTCTTTCATTCAGCTTTTTTCTAACACAGTAATGAGATAATTGCATAGAAATTAGTTAGGAGATCCATCTTCTCTCCTTTTCTACCTGTCCTCCATCTTCTTCCCTTCCTCTACCTGTCATCCATATTCTTCCCTTCCCTTTTCCTTCCTCTTTTTTTTTTTCTTTTTTTCCTTTACCTTTTTTTCTTCTTTTCTTTCCTTTCCTCCCTCTCCTCCCTTTTTTTCCTTTCTTTTTCTTTTTTTTCTTTTTTTTTTCTTTTTTTTCCCCCCCCCCCTTTTCTTTTTTTTTTTTTTTTTTCTTTTCTTTTCTTACTCTGTCTTTTTTTTCTTCGCTTTCTTCTTTTTTTCTACCATTTCCTAGATTCCTTCTCTTCCTTTCCACTTTAATATTCCTTTCTTTTTGACCATGAATTAAAGAAACAAGTGTAAAACTAGTGTTAATACGTTGGTTGTAGTGGTGATTTAACTGACGCTAATGGGGGGGGGGGGCAAAAAAAAAAGTTAAATTTTTTAATTGAATGCCCCTTTCCTGCTTTTGATTTCCAGAGAAGGTTTAGATGCTTATAGCTGTAGAGCTACAGCAGTTCTCTTCCTCAAACGGCCTGTCAGCGCTGATCAGCTGCAGCCGCTGATGTACGAACACAGAGAGACAGTAAGAAAGACGGACAGACAGACAGACAGACAGACAGACAGGCTGGTAGGCAGGCCTTGGCGCTGGCAGCTGCATCAACATGCAGAACGGCATTGTTTGGGCAAGAGAGAGGGGAGGCTTCAAATTGAAAGTGGCAGCCGTAGCTGAACTCCGGAGCGGTTTTCTTTCAACAGGAGGTCGGAGGTCGGAGGTCAGCGGCGTCTGGGGGTCTTCTGCTCCGCGAGGTTTTTCTCAAAGCTGGACCTCGAGTGTGCAAAAGACGGCGACGTCAGCAGCAGCGTGGGTGACACGACTCCTCAGATGGGATTCTCTTTGAGATGCTTTTGATTTTCCATTCCTCCCTGCCTTTAAGAAATCCGTCTCATTATTCCATAAGTCCCTGCGGGATTTAGATAACTTCCAGTCGTGTAAAGTCAAGCTCGAGCTCATCCGGCGCCTCACTGTCACTCGCCTGCGTCGCTACATGTTTAATGCCGGTACAAGAGTTCTGCATTTACAGCGTTTGGCAGCACGCTGTGACACCAGGCGCTTGTTACCCAAGCCCCTCCCCCTGCCTCTCTGTTTGGCTGGAGTAAACATCCCTTACCTCCCAGGCCTGCTCAGACGCCACAGTTTGTTTCTGTTTCCGAATTCATTGACACGGAAACAACTGTTTGTTTCTACACTGTAAAAAAAAAAAAATCTCCATCACGAATTCGGTGTTTGACAGTCATTCAGTCCTTAAAAGTCTTTTCTTAAAGTTTAGAGAATGTACCAGAAAAAAGATGACATCTGTCCTCTGTACAAAGACTTCAAGTGCTCATATGATGAAAAAAATCACATTTTCTGGGATTTGAGGTGTTATTTTGTGTCTCTGGTGCTTCCACACGCATACACACTTTGAAAAAAAACAAAACATCCATGCTGTTCTGAGTGAGATATGGTTCCTGAATGTGTCCTGCCTTCAGTCTCCAGGTGAGCTGGTCAACATCTGCACGGCTTTCTACGTCATCGGCCGAAACATTTGGTTTGTGCTAACCACTTTAGCTAATACCACATCAGCTAGCTGTTTCTCCAACTTCGGCCTGTACAAGGCAGGATTAGCCGGGAGACTTCTTCTAAACGAGGGCGCACTTCCAACTTGCCGTGGAATACCTGCAGAACAGGGACATGGAAGTAGTTCTATACAATTTATTTTGTAGATTACGGTGAATTTGTGTGTGTTGTAGCAGTTTTTGCCATTGAGAACAAAGTGGCTAACCGCTAACCGCTGGCAGCACTAGCTTCTAGCTAGTAGTCTTTACCTAGGTACTGCACATGTGCGACTCCCAACAAAGATGGAACAGAAGTGAGATGTCTCACTCTGTAGCTCAACACACAGGGTGAAAAGAGGAGCTGCAGTACAACAAAAAAATTGTGTTTTTTGAAAATTAAACCATGTAAACCTATTCTGGTACAAACTCTAAATACAGTTATGAACCTGAAAATGAGCATAATATGGGAACTTTAAAACAGCCTATGTTTGTGTGTTTTCCTGATATATTAAACGCTTAGAGCAACTGCTCGACCGCGGCGCTGTGAGATGATGCACTGTGAAGAGCATCAAAAGGGTTGGGTCAAACAAACACAGGACCCAGGAGTCCGCTGTCTGTTTCCCGTGTGAAAACAAGTCAATGGGTTATCCTAACTCCTAACCCCAACCACTTAAGTTGTTATGTTACGTACAAACATACTTATTTTAACCCAAACCACAATCTCTTTCTAAACCTATATAAGCAGTTTTGTTGCCTAACCCTATACCCCGCACTTTGAAAAATGACGTCAAAGTGTCCCGACTAAGCAACTGCATGTGACGAGCTGGGGGAGAGAATGTGGCCTCTGCGGTGTTAACATTGTCCCATGTAACTACATGCTAACGGTAGTAAACACCGTCACCTTGACTGCCAGTGTCGTTAAATTCTACCCAGTGCCAGGTCACACTTCTCCTGCAACGTTTTCTGTTAGTAGTATGTGTTTTAAAAGCCTTTGTTTGCGATTATTGACTGTAGAAATTGCTGCTATATTCTATTATGTAGCTAACTAAAGTAGCTACATGGCTAACGGCAGTAAACAATGTCATCTTGGCTGCCAATGTTGTTTAATTCTCCCCACTTCCAGGTCACATTACTACTAATGTCCGATTGGGTAGTGTTTGGTTCAGAAGCCTTTATCTGCGATGTTTGACGGTAGAAATAGCAGTGCCCTGCTACGCCCTGCAGTGCCGCGTTATGTCGAGCTACGCCCTGCAGTGCCCTGCTACACCCTGCTACATGTGCTATGCCTTGCTACACCGTGCTATGCCCTGCAACGTCCAGCTATGCCCTGCAGTGCCCTGCTATGCCCTGCTACACCATGCAGTGCCCTGTAACATCCAGCTACGCCCTGCTACATCATGCTATGCCCTGCTATGCCCTGCAGTGCCCTACTACGCCATGAACTACTACAACTACTATTTCTAGTCACTGTTCCATTATCTTTATTGTGACTATAATTGCCACTGTTCATCACACCCCCAACTGGCACCATCAGACCACGTCACCAAGAGCCTGGGTCTGTCCGAGGTTTCTCCCTAAAAGGTAAAAACAAAAGTTTTTCTCATCATTCAAGGTTTCTGCCTAAAAGGGATCATATTAAGGGACAATTGTAGTTTGACAAGATAGCCCCCCGCCCCAAACAGCATCTTGCATAGAGCCCGCCAATAGCTAGAAACGGCAGCGACAGCCATCACTTCTCAGGTTCTGGAGCCTCTCATCAACACATCGATGAAGCGCTACAAGGGTGTTATGGGTAACCGCGGTTTCCAGAGGGGCAAGCGTGCACACCTTTGAAACCTTAACAACTCATCATGCAGAGTGTTAAGCGAGCTGAATGATTCATCCAAATCCTGTAGTGTTTTGCTGAAACCTTTTTTGTGTGTGTGTGCAAACAAAACTCCCACAAAACAAGCAGGACGGATATAAAGAGAGGAGTAATCCTTTAAAAAAAAAAACTAATGAAAATGAGTTTTTAAGACTGGAGGATTTTACAGAATCATTTCACCGCCTTTGTGTCAATCAGTGGCTGCTGGAGCAGGAGACTTTTCCAAATGATTCACACTCCGGCACTTCAGCAGGATTACCACGCGGATAAGATCACTGTGTTAAAAATAAACCCTTGTGATGGATCAGCTATCTGCAGCAGGTTTCAAATCTCTGCAGGTATAGAGCCTTATCAGGAACAGAAATTAAATTAAACCAAAAAACACAATCTGTGACGCTGTTGTCGTCTTTGGAAAATGTAGCACGTTGGATGTAAAGAATGTGTAGAGGTACTTGTAAAAGCCATGAGATTCAGTGGACTGTAGCTCTGTTTATTTTATAAGAATAGCCTACTAAACATGTTACAGTGGCGCTCATATGTTTATGACCCCATGCTGAAGTTGACTTAAAACAGGAATATAAAATCATCTCTTAGAAATTGATCTTAATGCCTTAATTAAAAATAATTGTAAAAGTCCAACCTTTAGGGACATTAATTTTCTTTGTGAATAAATAATGCATCGTAAATAAATAAATGTTCTTCCTTAAAAAATAGGGGGCAAAAGTAAGTACACCCCTATGTTAAATTCCCATAGAGACAGGCATTTTCATGGATCCAGGATACTATGCATCCTGGTAAAGTCCCCTTGGCCTTTGGAATTAAAATAGCCCCCTCACATCATCACCCTTCATCATACCCCCACATCATCACATACCCTTCACCATACCCCACATCATCACATACCCTTCACCATACCCCCCCATCATCACATACCCTTCCCATACCTAGAGATTGGCATGGGGTACTTTCTATAAGATCATCTCTCAATGCAAATCAAACCAGCTATTAGGCTAACTGACATAAAACCATGCCAATCTCTAGGTATGGTGAAGGGTATGTGATGATGGGGGGGTATGGTGAAGGGTATGTGATGATGGGGGGGTATGGTGAAGGGTATGTGATGATGTGGGGGTATGGTGAAGGGTATGTGATATATGAGGTATGGTGAAGGGTATGTGATGATGGGGGTATGGTGAAGGGTATGTGATGATGTGGGGGTATGGTGAAGGTTATGTGATGATGGGGGGGTATGGTGAAGGGTATGTGATGATGTGGGGGGTATGGTGAAGGTTATGTGATGATGTGGGGGGTATGGTGAAGGGTATGTGATGATGTGGGGGTATGGTGAAGGGTATGTGATGATGTGGGGGGTATGGTGAAGGGTATGTGATGATGTGGGGGGGCTATTTTAAGTCCAAAGGCCAAGGGAACTTAATCAGGATGCATAGTCTCCTGGATCCATGTAATAACTGGCCTTTAAAAATAAATCTGCCTGCCTCTATGGGAATTTAACATAGGGGTAGACTGACTTATGCCCCCTGTATTTTAAGGAAGAACATTTATGTATTTACAATACATTATTCATTCACAAAGAAAATTGGTGTCCTTTAAAGGTTGGATTTTTTTTTTTTTAATTATGACATTAAGATCAATTTCCAAAAGATAATTTTTTTATTGACTCTTTTTAGTCAACTTTAGCATGGGTTCATAAACCTATAAGCACCACTGTACTTAATAACAAACTGTAATTTTTCTGATCATCATATTTCACATTTACCCTTGGCTTCTTCCTGAGCATGCGAGCCGTTGGTTTCTGGTTTCTGGTTTCCCACAGCAGCGATGATGAAGTGGAGCCGTGATAATTTTGCTGTCAGCGTTATAAACAGGGTCCACTGAGTCTGACCCGTGGCTCAACACACCGCCCATGAATCAGCCGAGCCCTGTAAACATTTGGACGATAAATAACTATAATTAAAAAGTACTGGTCATTGCATAAATTAGGTAATCAATTAGGCTGTGTTTGGTATTCAAGCGCTGCCTGCTCGGCCTGCATTTTGACTTATTACACTCTGAGGCGCCACCGTGCTTCACTGAGATCCATGTGTGTGTATGTGTGTGTTTCACTGAGAGAGAGTAATGGTGTTTCCAGTTGTTGCATTTACACTGTAAACACAGTCCTATGGTCCCACAGCCCTATGTTCCCACAATTTTTAAAAATTTTATTTTTTTTAAATTAGGCCCTATGTTCCCACATTTCCTTTTTCATAAATTTGTATCAGATTTTATCCCCCTAACCCCTAACTCTTAAACATGTTGTGGGAGGATAGGGTTTACATTGAAGGGAAATGTAGGAACACAAGACCTAATTTTGAAAATGTCCTAGAAATGTGGGAACATAGGGCTGTGGGAACATAGAGCTGTGGGAACATAGAGCTGTGGGAACATTGGGCTGTGGGAACATAGAGCTGTGGGAACATAGAGCTGTGGGAACATAGAGCTGTGGGAACATTGGGCTGTGGGAACATTGGGCTGTGGGACCATTGGGCTGTGGGAACATAGGGCTGTGGGAACATAGGGCTGTGGGAACATAGGGCTGTGGGAACATAGGGCTGTGGGAACATAGAGCTGTGGGAACATAGGGCTGTGGGAACATAGGGCTGTGGGACCATTGTGCTGTGGGAACATAGGGCTGTGGGACCATTGGGCTGTGGGAACATAGGGCTGTGGGACCATTGTGCTGTGGGAACATAGGGCTGTGGGAACATTGTGCTGTGGGAACATAGGGCTGTGGGAACATTGGGCTGTGGGAACATAGGGCTGTGGGACCATTGGGCTGTGGGAACATTGGGCTGTGGGACCATTGGGCTTTGGGAACATAGGGCTGACCCCAACCGAATATGTTGTGTCTTATTTTCTTAAAATGTAAGGGTGCAGTTTTGGCTTATTAAGTAATATAACTCAATTATTTTTACAGTGCAGTTTCCTTCTTACAGGAAATATATTTGACATTCTTGAAATGCAGAATTATAATTTTTTTTTGCATTTTTTTAGGATATCCGACTTACAAACTAATTTTTGTCTATTATTGATTCCGCTAATTCTTGTTTTCCTAAAACTTTAGTGCATAACATATATATTAATGAACGTCCGTTACATTCAAGCCATTGTCAAATGAGTTGCTACAAAGCTAATGAAGACTATCAGCTCCACACAACTCTCTCCGGATTTCTCAGTATGACTGTGTTCAGAAGATTGTCGCGTCTGGCGACTTTCCATCATGTACCATAGCAACTGGGTGGAGGAGGGGGATCAGAGGTTCCCTATCTTTTTGGGCCAGGCCCGGTAGAGGTTACCAGAGGCGCATACCCTATCCCCGCTGCGGCAGCACCCACACAGCATCACCGTCAGCTCACAGACGAAGCCGCGGGAAGCGTGTTGACTCGGGGACGGAGGTCTTGCGATCCCGTATCCGTCTTCGTGAGAGGGATAACAAAGGCGCACAGGAAACATAAACCTTGAAAAAATTATATATGACCCCGCCAAATCACAGACATGTCAATTCACATGGGACTATTATCACAGGACCTCGGTGTTCGGCGAAATATGGGTCATTTGTCGGGAGCGTGCCTATGTTCCCACATTTCTAAGAATAATTTTTTTCTTCAAAATTTTGACCTATGTTCCCACAGTTCCCACATTTCTACGTTTTTTAAGAAATTTGTTTAAGATTTTATCCTCCTTTCTCTCAATTTGTAGCCAGTTACACCCAACCTATTATCCAGTAGCAATGGACTACAGATGGAAAGTAACCCTAACCCTAACATAGGGCCTAATTTTCAGTGGAAAAAAAATTCTTAGAAATGTGGGAACATAGAGCTGATCCCCATTTGTCAGGGAATTTTTACTTGACAAATTACAGACATGGCCGATTCACACGGGATTAAGATCACAGACAACCTCCATAACTATTACCAATGACCAGAGGTCACCAGGTAATGCTAATCCTGTGAATAGGGCTAAAGACTATGTGTTTCACCATGCCGAGCAAATCCAGCCTGACAGAATCTATCTTTGGAAACGTAAGGACCTCCAGCTGTGTGGGTTTGAACAAAGCGTAGCTGCACGGCATGATTTTGTAAAGATGAAGCAAATGGAGAGTTCTCTAGTTTTTTTATGAAGAATCCGCTTTTAATATAATAATAACTTCATTTTTGCAGTGTTTGCTTTTACATTCCCCTGTAAAAATGCATTGCAAACAGGTTCCTATGGAGACTTTCTCCCACACTCCTCTCCCATGGTGCACCTCACTTAGAGGACATGAATAGTTGATGGGCAAAAGAACAACAATTGTTACTTAAGTCTTCATTTAATATTAAAAAGACAAGCGCGGCAGGTCTGCAGCGGCGGCCTTGTAACGGAAAGCACCGAGGAGGAGTTTTGTGCAATTAACTGCCGGGGGAAAACTGGAAGGAGGAAAGGAAAGAAATGTGGGTTTTTTTTTTAAAAGAAGAAAAATAAATCTATTAATGCAATTGTTCAAACTGCTCCCTTCCCTTCCTAAATGTAATTGCAGCCTCTGAGAACTCTGCTGCACTGGAAAAAAGGGCCACTTTAACAATAAGTAAAAGTAACAATGAATCCAGGTGTTTCTTTGCTTGTAATAAGTAAAAATATCTGCCAATGGAACAAGTAAATATTCATTTGGGAAGATTTCTTGAAATAACACATGCTTTTCAAACTTTTCAGCCCTACGGTCCCACAGCCCTATGTTCCTACAGCTCTAAGATTTTATTTTACTGAAAATTAGGCCCTATGTTCCCAAATTTCTAAGATTTTTCTTAAAATTAGGCACTGTGCTCTCACATTTGTAGGACATTTTCAAAATTAGGTCTTGTGTTCCTACATTTCCCTTCAAGGGTTGGGGTGGGTTAGTCGAACAGAGGGCCTAATTTTGAAAAAAATCGTAGAAATGTGGGAACATAGGCACGCTCCCTTTCAAACAACATGATCCATCTTTTACAAATAACCTCCAATTTCCACTGGCTGCGTAAAGGCTCCGAAATGGCAGCGGAGTCATTAGGTTTCCATTAAAGTCAATGTGTGTATTTCCACTGACTGCAGAACGGCTGCATTCCTACTGTGTCCCAGTATCTGCACACAGCAGATAGTGCGGGACAGGAAGTCGAGCACAGAAACAAAATAAACATCCGGTTAATTTTCAAAATAAAATACGCCTTGCTCACGGCGGATCATATTTCCCTGCGCTACAGCTTGAAAACACAGCACAGAGTTGTTTCCCCTCTACTCCTCTGGATGGAAACTAACTGGTGTTGGTTTGATGGTTCTATTCTACGTGAATTCGCGAGATCTCGTGGGTCCTCGTGACTTCAGCTGTCAGTCATGGCCGCAGCCATGCCGCAGCAAATCCGGACCTGGTGGGTATTGACGGACAGCAGAGCCGGTCCGCAGACGTTCTGCATTTGGTGGAAATCTGGAGTAACACAGCAGCTTAAAAACGTTGTGAGATGTTTCATCTGAGATACGACTTAAAACAAAATGTTTCCAAGACTTTCACTTAACAAAATATTTAAGTTGCATCGTCTACAAACAAGTCCCTATATCTCACTGAAATATGATTTAGTTAGTTGATTGTGTTTTATATTAAAGGTCCCATATCATGCCCATTCTCAGGTTCATACTTGTATTTGGGTTTCTACTATATCATTTTTATTTTTATCTTTACATCCTTTAATGTTAAAAATATTTTTTCTCAAACTGTCTGTCTGAATATACCTGTTTTCACCCTCTGTCTGAAACGCTCTGTTTTAGCGCCTGTCTCTTTAAAACCCCCACCCGACATTTCCCGTTCTTCTGCATCTGCAATCTCGGAGCCTCTGCACCGCCATGGACGCCGGGGAATGAGTGTCACGGCACTATACAGTGTTTCCTTTATGTTGATTTTTTAGTGGCGATCCGCCATGGCAAAATTTCTGCCGACACGGTATCAGAAACAGGGCAGACACACAATGTAGTCACGGTTGCCTTTTAAATGATCCTGCCGACATAATGCAGGACCCCATTAGCTGGCGCTCACATTGCGTCCAGTTTAACTCCACATACGGTTGTGTCGATGTAGATTATTGTCAAAACGTTCGCTTTCTTCCGAGTCGACTGTTAAACGAACAGCTCCACCAAAAACGTCACCGCAGTGGGTCCGTTCTGATTGGACGTTCGACTTGTCAGTTCTGTCAGTGAGGTGTCAGTTCCGTTTCATACGTACAACCAGCGCAACGTCATCGAATGTCTCTGAACAGATTCACGCCCACTTTTAGGGGAAAACAATCCCACGTTCCCCATAGACGACAACAGCGTAACGACAGAGGAAATGTAAATCGCTCCAATATTTTACTTTAAACAAACCGTTTTGAATGAATAACTATGCCGAAAGGTTGCTGAGTAGTTTGCTGCACCACCAATACATCCAAAAAAAACGGTCTTCGATTTGTCCTCTTGCCATGTCCTAAAATAGATCCTGATAGATGGGCTTTGGCTCCAGGCTATAGACCAGACCAGCGGCGATCAAACTTAGTTTATTAAGGTAATCGTGAATGCTCATGTTCAGGCAAGGTCACAATATAAACATTAGACATGTATATAAAACAAACCATCTGTTTAACATGAAAAAAATCCACACACATTTGTCAAAATTATGATCCAAACACGCGTCAAATTGCACTGACTTCAATGGGACCGTCTGTTTCTATCAGTGTTGTAATGTAACGGAGTACAAACACTTCGTTACTGTACTTAAGTAGAAATTTCACGTATCTGTACTTTACTTCGCTATTTAAATTTATGTCAACTTTCACTTTTACTCCACTACATTTCCTAGATAAAATGTATACTTTTACTCCTTTATATTTCCACTAAGCATCTTCGTTACTCGTTACTAAAAAATAAAATTAGAAGAAATGTGTGCGACTGCAATAAGGGAGGTTTGGCGAATCACTGCTCCTAGATTGCATTACGCGACGCTTCCGCAGCGCTTCCATTTCAGCACTTGTTTGTTGCTAAAGGAGGTGGAGGACGCACAACTGAAACCGCCATGGAAGCATGAGCACCTACTGGAGGACCTCCCGTTACCGTAGACGACCAGGCTCGACATAAGCAATGGCCCGATGGCCCGGGGCCAGTAAAAACGTATGTCGGGCTGGTTGCAGCCACAGTCACTGGTGTGTGCGTTACTTCACGCAGCACATGTACTGACTGGAAACGTTACCGAGGATATTTACCGCCGATGGCGCAGATGAACTAACGCTACACTCGTTACTGTAAGTAGATAGCCTACAATAAAACCTCCATGATTAAAGAGTCAATACTTATCAATAAACCTACCTGTTCTACAGGCAGAAACACGTAGAAACCGATATTAGTCTGCTCTGCCCACTCTCGTCCACCGCGCTGTGCAAACACAGCTCTACTCTGCAAATAGCGACTTTACAAACGAGCTAAAATGAAAGATGTCAGTTTGTAGTCTAACTGTTTGTCTTAATTTGCAACCAATCTTGAACTTTGGACAAACTCTTGTAAACGTAGCTGCTGTCTAAACGAGCCATCCTCTCCGCTGGAGCGGTAAACCTATGGATGTATTGTAAGACCAAAACAAATACACGTGGCTACTTAATATGCACGTGAAAGACGCGTTCTTCATTCTTGACGATGTTGCCGGTTGTATTATTTTGCAACAGAATCGTCTTATTTCAAATTAGGCATACAGGACTAATCTGAGATCATTTTCTAGTTAAGTAGCCTATCTAGTTATCATTATGGATTTTCCATGTTTGTAGGGGTTTGCTTACTAATGTAAAAAATATAGCATTAATTTAGTAAGAAAGTGAAAATATCAAACAAGATGATGGTATTAGGTATAATTTTATTTTCTTTATTTGAAAGTCCGGCCCCTGGAGTGTCTGCTTAAAAAAATTCTGGCCCTTGGAAAAATGTAGTTGATGACCCCTGGTCTAGCTTTGCTGCTAATGGCACAACATCCAGTGGCAGTGGCTAGCTGGGTTAGAACCATTTTCTAAAGCATATAGGTGCGGCGTATATTTTCCTGCTTTTTTGTCCTTTTCCAATCACACCTATGATATTTCTTTCAGGGCCAGTAAAAATGTAGAAGGGGCCAGCAAAACTCTGATCTACTGGCCCCTGGGGCCAGTGGGGATTTTTTTTTATGTTGAGCCCTGCGACCACCCCGACGATAGTGGTGAACTCGGTGAACAGGGTAGTGGTGAAGATAACGTCATACACCCGTGTTGCAAGAAATGTTTCTGTACATTGATGTCAGCTCTAAAAATCTGCTGTTTGTTCTTTGAACTTAAGAGAATTGTGCCTGAAAAGTCCTAGAAAAGAACGTGATTTTTATTTGATGAGTGAGATTAAGAAGATATGGGAACCCTGAATATGCTTTATGCTTTATTATAAGAAAGCCACAATAAAAGTTCTAACCGCTTGCTTTAAAAAAAAAAAAACTTTTACTTTTACTTCAAATACTTAAGTACATTAAATATCAGAAAATTACTTTTGATACTTAAGTACAGTATATATCAGATACTTTAAGACTTTTACTTAAGTAATATTCTAAAAGGTAACTTTCACTTCTACCAAAGTCTTTTTCTAGTACGATACTTGTACTTTTACTCAAGTATTGCTTTCTAGTACTTTATACAACACTGGTTTCTATCCCCCAAAAGGGGGTGCGGCCTTGAGTTTTAGCGAAGTACACGTATGTGCAGGTTGTGCGTATACGTAAAACATTTGGCGGCAGGGCGTGGGGCTTGGGGAGGCGACATCACAACCATGCAGACGTGTGTACGGACTGTGTGCATTTCTCTGTGTATTGAGCGTTTTTATACTTACAGTGCAGTATTTCTACAGCACCTCGACCTGCTTTATTGTGAAAAAAAAAAGCCATTGAAATATTCCTTTTTACAATATGGGACCTTTGAGTGTTATTAGATATTTTGACTAGAAATTAGATGAACATACTTGGTGAGATTCAGCTTTTTTGCAGTGTGAAATAAAACTGGAGTCGGTGTGCGAGCGTGTGCGGAGCCGACAGATTGTCTCATATCCAAACAGCGGGCTCAGCCCACATTAAGAATGGCCTCGGCGTCTTTCTCCTCCCTCTAAAGGCTGCTGGAGCCTTGGCAGCAGCTGCTTTTGTTTATTCTGCATCCAACATGTCCTCCCCCCCCAAAAGTTTACCCTTGATCAACAGGCATATTGGTTTATGCTAATATTAGTCGTCATTAGAAATCTGCTCACGGCGCTGCTTCCCTATCCGTTCACTGACTCATTTGTTTTGATTACTCCGTGTACCCTCCCAGCGCGTTATGGGGGCGTTGGCTCCGCAGGGCAGCGTGGGCGATCCCACAAAAAAGGTCAAGGGTTAAATTGCGCACATCTATATCGTTCGTGTTAGCTTTCAGCTAATGTGCAACTCCCACCTTCAGCTCTTAAACATGACAGAGGTGCACTAATGGACAGCTGGAGGGCTTTAATGTACTGAAGAGCGTCCGGCAGCCGACAGCTCCGGCCTCCATCTCACACACGCTGCGCCGAGCAACAGCGGCCATTTACACTTACATTGGAAAACAAATATATATCCAACAGAACCCATCAGTTAGGCCACTACACAAATGGCCTAACTGATGGGTCCCCTAATACTGTATCTGAAGTCTCTTTTATATAGACCTTAGTGGTCCCCTAATACTGTATCTGAAGTCTCTTTTATATAGGCCTTAGTGGTCCCCTAATACTGTATCTGAAGTCTCTTTTATATAGGCCTTAGTGGTCCCCTAATACTGTATCTGAAGTCTCTTTTATATAGGCCTTAGTGGTCCCCTAATACTGTATCTGAAGTCTCTTTTATATAGACCTTAGTGGTCCCCTAATACTGTATCTGAAGTCTCTTTTATATAGGCCTTAGTGGTCCTCTAATACTGTATCTGAAGTCTCTTTTATATAGACCTTAGTGGTCCACTAATACTGTATGTGAAGTCTCTTTTATATAGACCTTAGTGGTCCACTAATACTGTATCTGAAGTCTCTTTTATATAGGCCTTAGTGGTCCTCTAATACTGTATCTGAAGTCTCTTTTATATAGACCTTAGTGGTCCACTAATACTGTATCTGAAGTCTCTTTTATATAGGCCTTAGTGGTCCTCTAATACTGTATCTGAAGTCTCTTTTATATAGACCTTAGTGGTCCCCTAATACTGTATCTGAAGTCTCTTTCCCGAAATTTAGCCTTGGTGCAATTCTACAGACAAGAGCTTCTGTTCATGAGAAGGAAACTAAGATGGAAGAAAACAATGTTTTTTAGTCTACAAAAAAATAGAAACATTGGATAAAGACATGAAAGGGGAGAGAGAGAGGGGGAATGACATGCAGCAAAGGGCCACAGATCGGAGTCGAACCTGTGGCCTCTGCGTCGAGAGGTAAACCTCTATATATGGGCGCGTGCTCTACCAACTGAGCTACCCAGGGGCCCAAAAAGGGAATTCTTAATGCTACAGCATACAGGAATATTCTAGCCAACCGTGTAGCTGTGTCCTGTTTGAACACGACAATGGCCCCCGTGCACAAAGCCAGCTCCCGGTTTCCCGAGTTTGATTGGAGTCCTGACCTCAACCCCTGAATCTGGCTCTCTGATTGCACCAGCATTGAAACATTTAAATGGACACCGAGCCATATTTAGGACTCAGTAAAAGCCTAAGTGAGTTTTTTGGCATTTTGCTGCAGCCTCCATGAAGAAGTGAAGAAATTTCAGTTCTGTAGCGACGGAGCGAGGGCTGCTGGTTGACTCATAGTCTTTCTACAGGCCTCTCTCTCTCTCTCTCTCTCTCTCTCTCTCTCAGTCTCTCTCAGTCTCTCTCTGTGAGATATTCACACAGTAAATCCTGAAAATCGCCGGCGAGCGGACACAGCAAAGACAGCGGACAGCATCGATGTTCCGCTTCTCCCGCTAAGAACTAAATCCATCATACATTGTATTTTTTCCCTCCCTTACTCTCTGGGTCTCTCTCCCTCACTTCACCGTTTCATTTTTCTCTGACACAAACTGAGGCAGATTGTCCGACCTTGTTCAGAGCTGCGAGGGATCAGCCCGTTTCCAGACGTCCTGTTATCAGCTTTTGTCTTCACGAGAGCATCAGATGGAGAACATAAGGACTGAGCCGTATGTGATCGTGCACCAACACAAACACTCAACCACCTACAGCCGAGTGACAGCTTTGGGGTTTAAATACGTCTACAGGATGCTTACTTGCACTGCAAAAATATGTCCTTATCATACCTACAGTTAAGTCTTGAATTGAGTCTTTATAAATATCTGTCAGTGCAGTGAACAAGCAATAAACACAGAGGGAGCGTGCCTATGTTCCCACAGCCCTATGTTCCCACATTTCTAAGATTCTTTAAAAATTAGGCCCTATGTTCCCACATTTCCTTTTCCATAAATTTGTATCAGATTTTATCCCCCTAACCCTAAAAAAAATTGTGGGAGGATAGAGCTTAAATTGAAGGGAAATGTAGGAACACAAGATCTAATTTTGAAAATGTCCTAGAAATATGGTAACATAGGGCTTCATTTTAAGAAAAATCTTAGAAATGTGGGAACATAGGGCCTAATTTTAAGAAAAATCTTGGAAATGTGGGAACATAGGGCCTAATTTTAAGAAAAATCTTGGAAATGTGGGAACATAGGGCTGACACCAACACAGAGTACAGCTGAGGCCGATGGGAATGTCATTCGTTTTGCACGTTTTGATCAGAAACCAAGTATTAGTCAAATACAAATCTTGACCCAATGGTGGTGCTACAGGAAGCGGCAGATGATCACCAAAGTCAGTAATCTTCAGGGAACTATGAATGTCTGAAAAACATCTATCAGATAGTTGTTAAAATATTTCAGTCTGATATCCTACGATATTCCAGCCATTGCCGGACGGTCATGTGACAACCGGTCACATGACAGTTAAGTTTAGCGGTCGTTACAGTTAAATTTGGCCGACAAAAGGTGACTGTCCGGCGACGACAACAGGTAAGTTAAGGCTCCAAAAGGACTACTTAAGATTATAAAAAAAGATGGTGGTTTGGGTTAAAACACAGGTCACCTTAAGTAGTACTCCCAGAACACAAACTCCTGTTTCCTGGGTGAAAGTCTTGTGTTTTCTCCTTAACTTCTTCAGGACATGAACACCTGTAAGCCTACACTAAAACATCCACATACCTAACACATTATGGATTGCATATTTACAAAAACAAACTTTAACATCAACATATTTCCATCATTCCAAATGTAAATCTAAGCGCAATAGGTAATCATGTAGCGGAGCTTGGGACCGGAAGGTCGCCGGTTCCAATCCCCAGACCGGCAGGATAAAATCTGAGTGGGGGAAAGTCAAAGAGCAGCGCTCGTCCCTCCCTCATTACCACCGCTGAGGTGCCCTTGAGCAAGGCCCTTAACCTCCAACCGCTCCAGTGGAGCTGCTCAGTGGCCAGCACATCAGACTGGGGTTGTACTGGGCAGCTTCCAGGTATGAATGTGTGGAATTGTGTGAATGTGATCAGGTCGTCGTTGCAAATGAGAAATTGTTGAGAAATGTATACATGCATATTGTGTCCATAACCACCTACTCTCTGTAAATAAAGTAACCCATTACATTACCCTTTTAAATATTTAATCCAGCACTCTTTGCACTCGGCACTACTGTATACATACATACATACCACTCTCGTAGCACATGTCTGATGCTCACAGAGGAAGAAACCTCGGATGGGGGGGGGGTCAGGCGTGAGCCT